>NC_135735.1:19553750-19855000 GCF_041903045.1 Epinephelus lanceolatus
AGGGTAATTACCAGCACAGATATGTCCCAGCTCAGTCATGGCAGCAATGCCAACACTTTTGCTTCCCTGCACTGAACCACAACAGTAACTAATTAGCATAGACACTACCTTTCTGATCAACACAAAGCATTCTCTCTTGTTTCCAATGACGCACCATGAATTTAAATGAGCCAATTAGCGTATGCATTTCCCCTGGTATCGAGTTCACAAAGTCTTTGATTGAGATTCTGCTGCACAGCAATACAGCAGAAAGTTCAGTGGCCCTGCAGACCGCTGCGGCCGAGAGGGGTGAGCGTCACATAGTCAGCTACAGATTCATTCAATATATGTAGGTGGTGGCGATAATAGTCAGTCAGTTTGATAAAAATTAATCAACCATTCACAAGAATATATTTTTTAGGCTTATTATAGTTTTTAAAGAGAATTAAGCATTTATTTAGTTTTGATATAAAAAGCATTTCTCAGAAATCACGTTCAAAAAAATCTTGGCAGTATTTTCTTTGAATAAATATATGCTTTTTGCAGTCATGCAGTATATTCATAGTTTTTATGACTTAGAGCACTGTGGCTGATTAGCGGCATAATCAGCAGCTCTTTTGCATTTTCTCCCCGTTTTTCTCATCATTTTCTGAATGCATATTCTGCATTGTCCTTGCCATGAGAGGACCTTGTTCACTTTATCCTGCATTGAATATTGAATATGAATATTATATACATATAATGTAATGCTTCTCGCAGTGGGAGATGCAGCAACTTTTAAAGCGTGGGCACATAAACTCAGAGTTACTACTTTAAGCTAGTTTACTTTTAATAATAATGAATGTGGTTTCTCTTATCTAAAAATGTCTCCTTTTCTTTTCTTTCTTTTTTTTTTTTTTTACAACCAGTTGTTGCAGGGGAAGTCCATTCCTAAACTGGGATCACTGGACCAGATTGAAACAGGAAGTGGAGATTTAGAAGGACGTTACAGCGGCGACTGCGACGATGAGGACGGCTGTGGGGGTTCAGGTGGTGGTGAGGTTCAGAGGAAAGTCAGAGTCACCAAATGTAAGTCTCATTCTTTCATGATTTTATTGAAAAATTGACCTGTTAACTATGTACAGAAATTGTTACCCAGCTGTTATATTTTGCCATAAGGAGGTAGAATTAAATGGAGACATTTGAGTGGGAATATATTCAAATTTATATCCTGTAGGACTGGGTGTAATTTGAATTTGTATGCATGTTTGCATTAAGTTTTTATTGGATATCTCTATTAAGATTTTGTATTTGCTGTCCTTGACAAAAAAATCAATAAATTAAACTAAACATTACAAAATATAATTAAAACATGTAACACAGACTTACAATAAATTAGACATAATATGAGAAAGATGCATAAATAAAACCTAACAAGTAATACATATGTATGTTCTTATGCTTTTCCATAGATGCATTAAATTATGCCTTTTACTCTTCTGCCTTTTTAAAGTTGAATTTAAAAACTAAATTGAGTTTTCGATCAGCAAAGGCATTCAAAAGTGCAGTTGCATAATCCTATATTTTAATAAGACTTGCTCCAGTCTCCATTTTATGACAGCCATAATAATAGTCATTAAAGATAATAGTTGCTATGGGGACATTATTGCAATCAAGGCCCGTTACTTTAAAAATTATTGCTCCTCAGAGGATCGGTAACCCCTGATGAATCACAGTGGCGCAGCTCTCCTCCTCATTTTGCTACCTGTCACACTCTCTTCTCAGCACATGGATTCCCCCTCTCCTCTCCTCTCCTCTCCTCTCCTCTCCTCTCCTCTCCTCTCCTCTCCTTTCCATCAAACATGCTAACAACCTGATTAATCACCTCTTTCATTTTGCCTATGGCGACAGTGAGGAAGGGGGGGGGGTCATCCAAACAAGCCGTTCTATCCGTGTAAATGTTTCCTTTACTGCTTGTCAGTCTGTCTCGAGGCTTCAGCAGCTCAGGCTCAGGGAAGCTGCTTAACAATCGTTCATCTGAGGCTGTGGGGAGGCTCTGACATTTATCACCCATTACAGTAGAGCCGCCCTTTCCTTGTCATGGGCCAGATCAGCCTGTCTCCCATATTTATGACCCACTGTCTGTCATGACCTCTGTCAAGCATCTGTCCACTGCTTCCCGACCCTCACACAAACACAGAGAGGCTTCCCCACCTGAAGCAGACCTCTGGTCAGTCCCTAGTTTATTGCTACAAAATGGTTTGATTTCTTTTTTAGTGGCTGTTGGGTAGTCGGTATTTTTCCTCCGAGTGTTATTGTTGTAGTTGAATTAAATGAATTAGTAAAATGTACAAGCCAAGGATACAGCAGCACTAAAAACATGTTTTATTGCTCTCCCTCTCACTGAAAGAGTCTTACACAATATAAAGCAGCTTGAAAGTACAGCAAATACTTAATGTAAGTACATATCCATTATATTTTATGAACAGGGATAAAAATATGCCCTCAAATCATACTGAAGGAAAGCACTGCTCTTGGACTCCAGTCTTAATTGGGCTGTACCTTTAGAAAACAAATAAAATCAGTCCACCTAATTGTAGGTGTAGATTTTGGGGGACGCAAGAGACATATCCCCTTCAATATTTAGAGCATTTGTCCCCACACGTAAAAGCACAAAGTAGCAGAGGACTTTTACTTTGATGAAATTTAAGATATTTACACCATAAATTGATGCAGAAAAGGCACAAATTGGTGCATAGAAGTTCAGCTAGTGTTCGATGCTTAAAATCCTCTAGTGGAGGACCACCAGACCCCTCACATGTGCCCCCCCTCTGATGTTAAACGAAACCTACACCCTTGCACCTTGTGTTTTTGTGTTTATCAGCAGGCAAAACTCAAATAGAAAGTTTATTCCAGGAGGTTTGCTCCATAACACCTCTTCAACCTGTAGGAGTGAGTAAAGGTCACAGATAAACAAGCAACCCACTGTCCACTGAATCATCTTCCATCCCCATGGTTTGGGACCAATATAGACATGGAACATTGTTGGACACTTACTGGTCTATGACAAAAAATTCATAATCACGTGTTGAATCTTCATTTCACTCATCCTTTGAGGCTGTTTGCCTTCACACAAGACCTGGCCTGCTAATGTCATCAGCAGACAGAATTTTACGAGCCATCTGTGGTTGAGAAGAGCTGAAGTTCGCACAGATATCTGTTACAGATTTAAGGCCTTTGCACACTGTGTCCGATGTGTTTCTTAATCCGTCATCCACAAAAAATCATTACACACAAACTTCCCACACTGATTCTAATGTTTTATGTTTCATCATTCTATTTGTTGCAAAAATTCGCAATATGTGACAAAATGAAAAGACACATTTCCACCTTTGCCTCTCTCCACTGGAGTTACTTATCTGGCTGTCACCACTCTCTCCCTGTCTTGCTGCATGAAAGGGCGGAACTGTCCTCCTTCTCTGTCTCCACATTCTGTGTGTGGTCCACATCCTCCTCCTCTACATCATCATCCACCTGAATATCACCATTTGACCTGCTGAAAGTAAGCTATGTGAGTCATGAAATGATTCTGTGCACCCCGTTCCGCTGTGTCCCGCTGACGCATTTTCCTCACTTGATTCTCAGTCAAATGTCTCTAAAGGCCTCTAACCGATGCAAAAAATTAACTTGTTCCAGAAACTTTAATGATGTACGAAGGTTTCTGACTCAGTGTGCAAATGTGATTGACACAACGTGAAGTCATATTTATTTTTAGATGTGCAACAATTTCAGAAGAAAACAACCGACTCAATGTGCAAAGACCTTTAGAGCCCTGACACACCAAGCCGCCAGTCAGCTGTGAGTCGTTGTGGGGTCATTGGTGAACATCTGTCACCCTAGTTTTTTACAGTGTGTCCCACACTGTTGGCTCTAGTCAACCAATTCAGCATGAAATCATGCATATTGTCAGTTTGGCTCTGTGAACATGAAGAGAAACGGAAGTGAGCAAAGCAAACAAATAACTTAAGTCAAGAGGGTGTGAGATCGAAACAAACTTCCTATATCAGGAAAGATTATTTTGTCAGCCGTTGAGCTCTTCAGCAGAAATGGGGCATAATTATGTTATTGTTTGGTATCCATCCATCCATTTTCATCCGCTTATCTGGAGCCAGGCTGGGGGGGCAGCAGGCCAAGCAAAGCACCGCAGAAGTCCCTCTCTCCAGCAAAGTTTCCCAGCTCCTCCTGGGGGACCCCACGGTGTTCCAAGGCCAGATCAGATATGTAATCCCCCCAGTGTGTTCTGGATCTGCCCCGGGGCCTCCTACCAGCGGGACGTGCCCGTAACACCTCCAATGGGAGGCAGCCAGGAGGCATCCTGATCAGATGCCCGAACCACCTCAACTGACCCCTTTCGACGTGAAGGAGCAGCGGCTCTACTCCGAGCTCCCCCCAGATGTCCAAGCTCCTCACCCTAACTCTAAGGCTGAGCCCAGCAACCCCACGGAGGAAACTCATTTTGACCACTGGTATCCGCGATCTCATTCTTTCGGTCACTACCCAGAGCTCATGACCATAGGTGAGGACTGGGACGTAGATGGTAAATATCCATTGTTTCTTCAACATTGGGTTGTGTTGATAATGTGCTAACTGGCTAACTAGCGTCTTGAGTCCGTCCTGTCAGCCTTCTTGTTTCCCTTTTTTAATGATGAATACAGACTACCGCTGTGTGCTGGTATTGAGAGTTATTTCTGCTCCTGCAGGCACAGAATATACAAGTACATGTCTTTGTGGTGTGTTCAAGTACAGCTTTTTGGTCAAGACACAGGCAACAGCCAGCCTTTGTTGCCATTAGTTCTCTGAAGTCATTTCGGTGTGTCTGGGCCTTTAATTCAGTTCTGTGATAGACAAATAGTAATCCTAGTTCAGTCAGCCAACTTACATGGAATGGATTATTATGTGAATTTTGGACATGTACAGCACTGATGTTTGGCTTCTGACCTTGTCATGCCCCACAAGGAAGCACTAAGCTCAGCACGGCTGGAAGTAGGAGTGATGATAACTTCCCCCTCGGGTGAACATAAGCTGCCAGTTTGCTTCATGCTTGTTGACGTTGTATTGGGAAGACTGTGTTTGACCATTTCTGCAACTTTCACAACATTCACATCCAGTTCACACCTTGACTGGCCAACTGTGTGCAGGTGAGAAAGTCAGCTGGGTTTGAACTTTCTCCCGCTAGGTCTTGTTTGTCACGCAAGTATTTGTGGCACTCTGCGTGTGAACAACTGAGAGCAACGCATTGAATGCGTTCCAGGAAGGACAGTCAGAAAATGTGCACCATTATGCCCATGTTTGAATAATTCTGTGTTGCCCTCTCTCAGTGACAGCTGCCTTTTCATTTTACCTTTGAGTGTGGCGTTTAGGATTTCCAATGGTGTTTGGACAGCATTTCTTATGAACTAGTTCTGTTCAAGCAAAACCTGACTGAAATGCTCAGGTGTATGCTGGGGTGTATGCTTTGCCTTCATCTGCAACTCAACACTCTAATGCATGAGACTGTTCTCCCAGAAAGAATGACAGTGTCAGTACATGTTTGTGTTTAAGTGACAGAGCCCTCTACTGCCTGAAGTAATCATTGTGACAATTGTAAGTGAAGTAAAGGGGGAAGTAAGGTGATGTGATTATAGAGCAATATACTCCTTGATGGGAGAAGGGTGTGGCGAGTGGATGGGTCAACAAAACACATAACAGGGGAGACCGCGGGTGGTGCAAGTTTCCAACTGATAGTCAACATTTTTCTTACAAGATATAAAAATGAATATGACCTTTCCATAACCTTAACTAAGTCATTTTTATTGTAACCATGACAACGAAGACCCCTAACCTTAATGAAGTAGTCTATTTAACCCAAACCACGATGTTTCCTAAACCTAAACAAGTCATGGTTGTGCCTTAACCAAACCAAGCCTTAAAGGGACTTTATGCAGAGTCAGAGTGTATGAGTTGTCTGCACATGGTTCTCAACATGGAGGTGGCTGAGCCCACAGCTAGCAGCTTATGGTGCTAACTTTATAAACAGTGCTCAACAATGGTAGCAGTGCTGACAGAGCTAAGTGTCTTAACAAGGGGGGAACCAAAGGGTGGGCGCTACCGAATGGCAACCTCCAGAGCTGAGAAATGAGGCCGAAACTGAAGTGCCAAACACTGCAGTTCTTTGAATGGCCACTTGAGGGTGGCTCCAGAAGTGAGTCAATCCCCACAGACCCCTGAGTTACAATGCCTGATTTTACAGCAGAAATAAAGATGTTTACAGCCTCCTACAAAAAAAAAGGTTTTGGTCATTCATTCATTCATTTACATTTATTTAATGTAACCGCTTATCCTGTTAGGGGTAGTGGGAAGCTGCAGCCTATCCCAGCTGACATTGGGCGAGAGGTAGGGTACACCCTGGACAGGTCGCCAGACTATCACAGGGCTGACACATAGAGACAGACAACCATTCATGCTCACATTCACACCTACGGCCAATTTGGAGTCACCAGTTAACCTAACCTGCATGTCTTGGGACTGTGGGAGGAAGCCGGAGTACGTGCAGAAAACTCATGCTGACACGGGAAGAACATGCAAACTCCATGTGGAACCTGCAAGCAGAAGTGCTGTTAGGCGATAATGCTAACCACTGCACCACTGTGCCACTAGAGGTGGTTTGGTTTTGATCTCTGTGACAACTTCATGACAACTGTATGAAGTGCCATGGTAGGAAACTTTGAAAAAATCTTATTTGGATGAAAAAAAGTAAAATGACTCCAGCCATTCCACTATTCTATATTTTGACATGATAACCGACATGTTAGGGCACGTTAATCAGAGCATACATGGCTGCATGTTAATGGGAATATTAGTGGAATATTCATTTTCATTAGCCATGTAAACAGTTTAGTAGGAATATTGTCCTTTTTGGAAGATGGACAAAAATCAGTAGTTCATGAATGTAAATGTCGTCACTTTGGGTC
Organism: Epinephelus lanceolatus; assembly: GCF_041903045.1. Taxonomy (NCBI): domain Eukaryota; kingdom Metazoa; phylum Chordata; class Actinopteri; order Perciformes; family Serranidae; genus Epinephelus; species Epinephelus lanceolatus. The sequence continues at coordinate 19,560,719 of NC_135735.1, forward strand.
TTTGATTCAGTATGAAATAGAAAGGTCTGCTTACTGTTAAATATTTAGGTCACATCATGCAGAAAGAACAACAATCCACATCACAAGTTCTTTAATAATTCATCATTTTGTAAAATTGTAAGTTTTCTTAAAAATATTTGAGCGTTTGGTTGCATTAATCAAGATAACACAACAAAATTGTTAATAATTCTTAAGGGAAGACGAAGCTTCAAAGGGGTTTCTCTCTTTCAAACAAGCATTGATTGAAGTCAGTGTAAGTTGCCTCATGACTTCATATGCTAAATAGCACATAAATTGATTTTCTACAGCACACAGCTCATAGTGCAGGGAGAGTGGGTTGCTGTGTCTGAGATGCTCTGTGATCATCACACTCTTTTAGATCAGACAAGCAAGTCGTGCAAATCTGCATCAGCTGTACTGAGCCGTCGCCAAACACACTGACATTGTTCTCCATGGATGGAAAATGTTATTAATTTTGTTTTATTTGTTGCTCGAAACACAGTTGAGAGCTCTGAAAAGTTGCTGTATCTCACCACAGTTGATAAATTGGCTACCGTGAGGCTAAATCACAAAGGTGGTGTTACACTATTAATGAACGTTGTTAGTTTTTATTTCAGTCTGTGTGCAAAACTTCAAAACAGAAAGCAGAAGAGACAGAAATACAATATTAAATACAGCTACAGAATCAGAAACAAATACAACCATAAAACCAGGGATGGAAAAAAATCCATGAAGGTGAGATGAAAACCAAAGTGCTAATAACGTCTCACAAAGCACTTGATCAACAGAATTTTATATAACTGTCAGTCACAACTTACAAATGAATGAAATCACAGGTAGAGTAAGTGTGTCGCAGAATGATGCAGTTTGGGTTTGGATCTGTGTTGCTGTGTTTATTAAGTCCGAGAGTCTTTTATATCTTACGCTATATTGAAGTTACAAGACTGCGTGATGCATTTCCAGCTGCCATTTTTTTTGATGAGCGTGTCAGTCTATCGAAGTAAATTGAGTACAGTGATCCTGCCGCCTCAGTGCCAGATACTTAAACACCACGTATAATTTAATTTGATTTCTTTCTCCACAATTATCCATAATCCTCTCCTTTGTGTCTTTGATGTTTATCGGCAGAACATGCTGACGATAGATCAGGATGATAGGAAAATAAAATGGGATAAGCTCAATACTGACAATACGAGCCTGATTTAAGGGATTATCCTCATTAGGCAGAATCACTGTTGTGAGAGAATGCTATGTATGTGACAGGAAGCAACGATGTGAGCAGAGCAGAAATGTTTCAAGGATTTTTGTATGTTTAGTGGTTGCGGCGTGGGAGTGTTTACTGCATTGCACTCCAGATTGCTGAGCTACCTGACTGAGTCGCTGTCTTTGTGAAAACACAGTTAGGCTCATTGTTTTTTGTGTAAATCCAGAGAATTATTCAAAGCACAGTGAAAACAGAAAGTGTTTTATTTTACCCTGCTCAAAATGGAGGCGCTGACTGCTTACAGCTCATCAGGTGCTAGCAGAAACATTCAAAAGCTGCAGTTCCTCAAATGGCCACCTGAGGCTGGCTCCAAAGGAAATCAATCCCAATAGACCCACATGTTAAAATTCCCAACTTTACAGCAGAAATGAGCATGTTTACTAGGGATGCACTGATATGGATTTCAGTCAGAACTGCTTTAGTCAAAGATAACTTTATTTCCATTTGCAGTATTATATTTGGTGGCATGGCTCTGTTCTGGGGCCCCTCTGCCTTTTCTTGGGCCTATGCAGAAAGCCTCTTCCACGTGCCTACGTGGAAAGCATAAGGCAGAGAGAGCAAACCTCCCTGCCCTTCCATGCGCCTACATGGAAACCCCTAAGGCAGTAAGAGCAGCAGCAGAGACCCCCCAGGAACAGAACAGAGCAGCATCAATGACAAACAGAAATGACATTGATAAGTCAGATACAGCCTGAAAAGGAGGCGCTGGGGTGGAGGCGGGTTGCAAAGCGGCTTGCAGAGGAAGCAGCAACAGTAGGCAGGCCAGAGCAGTTTAAATAGGGCGCCCTGAATGAGATTCACTAATTGGTTGCATAGAAAGGAATCATGTGATCTATCAGCTGACCCATCAGTTGATTGGGCTGTTTGAGATGTTCATGCTTATGGATCATTTCATTTTTGTTTTTTTCTTTTGTTTTGTCTTGCTGTTCTTGTTCTCTGTAAAGCATCTTTGAGTATCCAGAAAAGTGCTATATAAATCCAATGTATTGCTATTATTATTACTTAAACAATTAATATTCCTATTATTACCATACAGCTGGTCATCAGTCACTTGATTGCAGTCATCTGTCTATGCCTCTATGTCAAGCTGTCATCTGTTTGAAGCTCAGTCTATGTGATGTATCTTCAGCTGCGCAGAGGATTGTGGGTCAGAATAGCCAGAAAAGCATGCTGGCTTACATACTGCAAAAGTGTGGTAGAACATCCTGGTATTTTTGGCATACTGCATTTGACACAGTATGTATTGGGACATACAATATCTTTTTCTGGCTTACTAAACAGTGTGGTAGTATGGGCAGTGAACCACACAGACTGTCCTCGGGCACTCATTCAGATCCACTCGTGCTCCTCCACAACTCCACCCGCTCATCCAAAGACGGTCACCTCTGGGGCCCAAAAATCTAAGGTGCCAAACAGACATACCAGAGAGGCAGCACATATCAGGAATTTTTCTTGTGTTTTCTTCTCACGGCAGGCGCTGTTTTTGCAGTTACTACATACCTGCCAATTGCCTCCACAAACACACACATTGCTTCTTAATGAAATGAACATTTAACACTAATGAAAATTAGCACCTCAATGTCAAAACTGTTGTACTATCACAGTGTTGTGTATTGCAGCCTATTACAGTGCATGTAAAGCATCATAACCAGGATCATAATTGCCAATGATAATAGACATAATTGGAATACTCATTAAGAAAAGTGATAATATATCCCTTGTCTGTGGAACTGGATCGGTCCAGATGGTAGCTGTGTATGCTTTGTGATGTATAAGAGTTAAACTCCTCTTGTGTACAGTCAATTTACACTGCCTGGCCAAAAAAAAAGTCACCACCAAAAAAAAAGGTCATACACTCTAATATTTCGTTGGACCACCTTTAGCTTTGATTACGGCACGCATTCGCTGTGGCATTGTTTCGATAAGCTTCTGCAATGTCACAAGATTTATTTCCATCCAGTGTTGCATTAATTTTTCACCAAGATCTTGCATTGATGATGGTAGAGTCTGACCGCTGCGCAAAGCCTTCTCCAGCACATCCCAAAGATTCTCAATGGGGTTAAGGTCTGGACTCTGTGGTGGCCAATCCATGTGTGAAAATGATGTCTCATGCTCCCTGAACCAGTCTTTCACAATTTGAGCCCGATGAATCCTGGCATTGTCATCTTGGAATATGCCCGTGCCATCAGGTAAGAAAAAATCCATTGATGGAATAACCTGGTCATTCAGTATATTCAGGTAGTCAGCTGACCTCATTCTTTGAGCACATACTGTTGCTGAACCTAGACCTGACCAACTGCAGCAACCCCAGATCATAACACTGCCCCCACAGGCTTGTACAGTAGGCACTAGGCATGATGGGTGCATCACTTCATCTGCCTCTCTTCTTACCCTGATGCGCCCATCACTCTGGAACAGGGTAAATCTGGACTCATCAGACCACATGACCTTCTTCCATTGCTCCAGAGTCCAATCTTTATGCTCCCTAGCAAATTGAAGCCTTTTTTTCCGGTTAGCCTCACTGATTAGTGGTTTTCTTAAGGCTACACAGCTGTTCAGTCCCAATCCCTTGAGTTCCCTTCGCATTGTGCGTGTGGAAATGCTCTTACTTTCACTATTAAACATAGCCCTGAGTTCTACTGTTGTTTTTCTTCGATTTGATCTCACCAAACGTTTAAGTGATCGCCGATCACGATCATTGAGGATTTTTTTCCGGCCACATTTCTTCCTCGAAGACGATGGGTCCCCACTATCCTTCCAGTTTTTAATAATGCGTTGGACAGTTCTTAACCCAATTTTAGTAGTTTCTGCAATCTCCTTAGATGTTTTCTCTGCTTGATGCATGCCAATGATTTGACCCTTCTCAAACAGACTAACATCTTTTCCATGACCACGGGATGTGTCTTTCGACATGGTTGTTTAGGAAATGAGAAGCAACTCATTGCACCAGTTGAGGTTAAATAACTTGTTGCCAGCTGAAAGATAATCGCCCATGCAGTAATTATCCAATAGGAGGCTCGTACCTATTTGCTTAGTTAAATCCAGGTGGCGACTTTTTTTTTGGCCAGGCAGTGTATTTGTCACATGAAATCATAAAAGGTACGACTCCAGTGAAAGTTATCAGCTCCTTCAACATGTGCACTGCAGGTTAGTTCTGTTTTGCCTCCTTTACCTCTTTTTTACATCTTAAATTGCACAACTGTAGATCTGGGTGTAATTAGACACATTTGTACTCCTAAATAACAACAGAGAAATTCTAGCTTTTATATCCAGAACTTCATTTTGAAAAATAAGGTGAAGCCGTAGGGTCTCAAGCGTTTGGGATGAGACAGTTCTCCGCTGCAGCCCTGCTTTATGATTGAGCCTGATGAGATAATTATACACCTGGTTTAATTACATAAAAAGCGTGCCTAGCTCAGATATGAATATAATAAATTCACATTTGCCATTTTCACCATGGTGGCTTATTAATTACTGCACAGTTCTGAGATCATAACAAGCAACTTTACAGCCAGGCTGTCAGCTCTCTGAGGCTGTACTATAACACAACTGTGCTTTGGGCTAAATGCTTACATCATCATGCTAACAATGATCATGCTTCCAGGGCTAAAAGAAAAAATATAATTTAGGCGAAAATTGCGGGAAAATATTTGTCATTGACTGTTTAAAAGGCTACAGTTACCTAAATATTTGTCAGAAAGACTCACAGTTGGGCTTGGATGAAAGCCAAGAAGGTCCCATTTAAAATGACACCAAACACAATCTTACTATATAATGACGAAAATTCTGTCTGTGTGTCTGTGTGTCTGTTCCACGTTTTTCTCCTCACTGACTTGGTCAATCCATGTGAAATTTGGCACAGTGGTAGAGGGTCATGGGAGGATGCGAATGAAGCAATATTACATCAGTTGGCCAAAGGGGGGCGCTATAGCAACCGATTGAAATTGCAGACTTTGAATGGGCATATCTAATGCTCCGTATGTCGTAGAGACATGAAACTTTGCACAGAGATGCCTCTCCTCACGAGGAACAAATTTGCCTCAAGAACCCATAACTTCTGGTTATATAGATTTTCCGCCATTTTGAATTTTTTGAAAAACACTTAAAATCGATCTCTTCCAAGGAAGTTTGACCGATCTGCATGAAACTCGGTGAACATAATCTAGGGACCAATATCTAAAGTTCCCTCTTGGCAAAAGTTGGAAAACTCACTAAAACTGAGCTTCTATAAGGCAATGAATATTGTGGAGGGCGTGGCTCATCACATAAAGGTAGCAACTTGTAGGCACATGACCACACATAATCTGAGGGGACCCCTCCATTATTGACCCCATCAAACAAAATGGGGGCGCTAGAGAGCTAATTTCTTATCTAGGCCTAACCGCCATATGGATTTTTACTAAACTTGGTAGATATGTAGAACAGGACGCCTCAAGGTGACTGGAGAAATTTAACTCTAATTGGCAACTGGGTGGCGCTATAACAACAGAAAAATGTTTAAAAATGGCTAAAATGCAACTGATCACTGTGGCTCCCCCTGTGGCCCAATGTTGGGATTTTTTTTTTTCTAATTTTTGGTATGACTAAGTCATGGTATGGTATGCTGTACATAATCACGGAAACTGTCAGTGTGTCATTCTGTCAGTCAGTCATTCTGTCTGTCCCACGTTTTTCTACTCACTGACGTGGTCAATCTATGTGAAACTGCACATAGGCATTGAGGATTGGCATAGTGAGAAGATGACAAAGCTACCAGTGGGTATGGACTAGTATTATAAAACACTGAAAAATGTCCTGACCATGAGCCTAAACCAGGATATGCACCAGCATCTAAAATGTAATTTACTGTAGGGGGTGGTTCACTTCATGAGCTGGTTACTGTGACACAGCTGCCACTCAGGAATGTGTATCATACCAACATATCATCTGCAGACATGGATATTTTCATAAATTATTACTAAGTTTTGCCACCTTGAGTGGTACTGACAAATGACATTTTGGGCTCTGGCCCATGGACCACATATAGACCATGTTCACCATTACACTTTTATCATTTCATTGAATTCAGCACTTTTCCTTGTAACAGAGTATTTCTGTACTGTTGAATTTCTTCTTCTACTCAAAGGGATAGGTCACTTTTTTAAGTGGGGTTGTATGAGGCACTCATCCAGACAGTAAATTACATACAGTCAGTACCCCCCCAGTTTGGAGAAGCAGGCTGGAGTCTGACGTGGACGCTAAGCAATCTATTGCTGTGAAGGGGTCAGCAACAAAATGTGTTTTATCCACCTAAAAAGATCTATGTCAGTTTAAGTGTTCACTGTGTTGAGAGTACTGTAACTGCTTCACCTTAATGTCAGACAGTGATTTCCAACAGGAAAATGAAGCCATTATATTGTTCTCTTCAAAGCCAGACTCCACTGAGGAAAAACAGTGATTTAACTCTGCTGAACAAAGGAGTTGCTGGTCCACTGCTGTCTCAAACAGTTAGTTGGTTTGCGTTATTGTGACTTTAGACTGTGACTTTGGTAGACCAGCAGCTCCTGTGTTCAGTGTGCTAAAAATTGCTAAAAAAAAAAAAAAAAGTTTTTGTCAATGGAGTCTGGTGGCTCTGATGAGAGGAAACTGAAACTGTTAACAGCTTCCCCATTGAAACGGGCTGTCTGATGGAAAGACAAAGCAGTGGAAATACTCGCAATATAGTGTACACTTAATCTGATACATATTTTTTAGGTGGGACTTTTTTGTAGGAGGCTAAAATACATTTTGTTGCTTTGCTTCCATGTCAGACTCCAGCCTGCTTCCCAAACTGGGGGCGTGCTGACTGACATCTACTGTATATAATACACAGTCTATAGATAAGTACCTCATACAATCCCACAGCAGAAAATCGGACATATTCCTTTAAGCAAAAGATCCGAATATTTCTACCATCACTGGTCCTTAGTTTTTCTTTCAGTGTTCTCTCTTCTTCTCTTTTCCTAGCATATAAGAAACGCCATCTGAGCAGCGATTTAGAGTTGACGTTTTATACCATCAGCTGGTAAAAGGCACAGCACCATACATGTTATAAATTGAGCAGTTCAATTGTTCTGAGCAGGTTAGCCTGAAATGTGTCTTTGGACTGATGCTTTGCCTTAGTAATGTTATCGTAACCTGTCAGAGGAGCCTAAGGATTACGATTGTTAATATTGACATCACTGGCACTACCGTTTGCGCTCATCCGTTTGGCTCCCGGTGCTTTTTTCTGAGCGAAAATCTACATTTTAGCCCACAGTCCGTGTTTGCATGTGTTCAAGTTGACATCATTGAAACCTACCAAGAGATGCTACAACAGCAGAGGGGGCTGTAGATCCACCCATCCATCCATTTTCATCTGCTAATCCGGAGCCAATTTGCAGGGGCAGCATGCCAAGCAAAGCACCCCTGATGTCCCTCTCCCCAGCAACACTTTCCAGCTCCTCCTGGGGGACCCCAAGGCGTTCCCTGGCCAGATGAGATATGTAATCCCTCCAGCGTCTTCTGGGTCTGCCCCTGGGCCTCCTACCAGTGGGACGTGCCTGGAACACCTCTAAGGGGGGCTGTAGAGGGAGAAAGAGAGCGCCAGGTGTGTTGTCCAGGGGGCAGAAGTCAGTCTGTCTGATGCAGCGTTCTGGCCAGTTTGCCCAGGGGCCGAATTCTGCACCAGTGACAAAACATTAGCTGAACATCATAAGTGCTATATCGTTGGCAACTGGACTTACCTGAGTTTCTTGAAGACATTTCGCCTCCATTCCAAGAGGCTTCTTCAGTTCTAATGGACTGGTGCAGAGTTGTGGGCTTTAAACTCTGTGTGGGTGTGAACCCTTACAGTCGAGGTCACATGTGAGTTGTTGACCCACCTGGCCATGTTGTGTGTGGTTAGGGTTGGATGGGTCCAGGTGAAAATGGATGTTAAGTCGTCAGGGGAGGGATCCCAAGACTGCATTGAAGGTGGGTGATTGCCTACGATATAGCACTGATGATTTCCATGACCTGGATGACTGAAAATCTTCACGGACACGTTAGTTGAACATTACTAAACATCACTGGAAATGTGTGTGAGAATTTCCCACATCATAACTGCTAGATTTGCCGTGAAATTCAGGCCCTGAAAGAGAAATTTTGGCCTGCTGGTGGCACTTGAGGAAAAGTCGGATCACCAAAGATATTACAATTTGTCCTGTGGGGGGAACATGAATGTAGGTCCCACAGTTCATGACAATCCATCAAATAGGTGTCAAGACATTTCCATCAAAACCACAAATATGAGTAAGTCATTAGGGTTCATCCTCTGGGCACCATGAATGTCTGTATATTTCATGGCAACACATCCAACAGCTGTTGAGATTTTTCAGTCTGAAACAAAGTAGTGGACCAACCAGCTAACATCCTTGTAGCTGTGCCACTAGCACGGCCAACAGAAGAACAGACTTCAGTTCCTGGATACATGCTAGAAGAAAAATATCCCCATCTTCTCTTTATCCAAAACTAAATCATGGATTTCTGTGACCAGTCAACATCGCCTGCAGTGGAAAACAACTAAGGATTTTTTTTATGCTCCAGCCCCAACAGGCCGCTCTATGCCTCCTATCTGGCCTGGCGTGGTTCAGCTGCAGACACTGTGACTGCTTGCAGCATGAGCGTTGTTCTGCAAAAAGACATCTGTCAGACACAGTGGCAGCAGTGGAGACACCAATCGATTTCTAGCAAGTAAGCACAATGAGGGGAAGGGGAGAGGCTGCTTTACCTCGACTCTTATTAATTAATAGTGTCTCAGCAGGAGAGTATTTGATGTTATTCGAGCTTCTACCTGCAGGCTGGTGGTAAATGACTGAATGTAGCTGTTGCATGTAGAGCTCCTCCGGTATCTAATGTCAAGTGATTATTTCCATGACAGCATCCTACGGGGGGGGGGTATCAGCGCAGAGCTATTTTCTGTCATAATTTACGCAGGCGTATATGTTCCAGCTATAAATGAGAGATCTGAGAGATAGGGAATTACATGAAGGGCACTTTGTTGGACATATATGGTAATAGGCCTATCACCGGGAGCCATTTTGAGTTTTCCTAACAGGGCCTGTAATACTTTGCTGTGCCTATTACAAAGATCTTTATCCTCTTTACAGTATGAGATCAAATTAGGTCACCTGCTGTGACTCCTGCCCTCCTCTGTGCCGGTAATAATGGGATCGAAATCATTTACAGCAGTGTGTCTTACAAGCTTTCGACCAGTGAGCCTTACTGGGTGGACTCCAAGGTTGTCTGATTATCACTCAATTAAATTAACCCATTGAACTAATTAATATCTGGGTGATTCGTCAAAGACTTTAATATCTCTGGAAGATTATACCAGTAAAGCTCTCCTTAATAGTGCATGGTTAAATGCTGTATGTGACTTGCTGAGTATGTGACATTAAAATACATTGTACAAATAGTAAAGAAAGCAGCTCTAACATAGTCAAGTAGGTAAATTGATTAAAAAAAGCCTCTCATGTATGATGCACAGTATTTCTTCAGTTTACATCATTGTACACTGTAGCTAGAGCTGATTATTTTGTAATTGGTTGCCAAACTAATGAATGAAAATATTAAAAACAGGTAAAGATCTTTTTGAAAAAAATTCCAGAATGCGAATGAAAAGGAGATTATGAAGCTTGACAAACTCCATGTTGCATCAACAGGATATTAGGAACTGTACTATCCTTTGATATACCAAAACTTGGCTAGAATCTGGACAGCAGCATTCAACTAGGAGGCCATTTTTCTATATGCTGATCTGACAGGGCAGAGAACTCTGGTGAGAGAAGGAGATGAGGTTAGTGCTTTATGGTGCATAAGGATTGGTCTGACGGTGGGATTGTTAGGTGCTATCCGGGCTGGTCCTCCTGTCTGTTATTCCTGTCAACCAGGAATAATGGGTCACCAGAACCATCTGGAAACATGGACAATTCAGCCAACGATTAAAGAAGACACAAAAAAATGACTACATTGCAGTGCACAAGTTGAAGGAGCTGATGAGTTCACATTTAACTGGAGTAATTCCATATGACAAATAAATGATTGATTGATTGATTGATTGATTGAATATACAGTTTGTTGCACATATACTAATTTTCTCCTCACTTGGTATGTAGCCGTATTCTGAGTTGTTCACCATAAACTGTGGTAAACATACATTCACCAACAAATACAATCTGGATAAAAATACCAATGTTCCCATGTTAAAACAATGTTTTCAGTGAAAAGAAAGGAAAGATTAAGAGCCTTAGTTGTTGCCACAGTAGCAATCATGTAACACTGGCAGTGGTGGGTAGAGAAGTGGAAAAATCTCTACACAAGTAAAAGTACAAATACTCACATTAAAAATGACTCAGATAAAAGGGAAAATATTTGAGAAACCTACTCAAATAAAAGTTAAAAGTATTCGGTCAATAACTTACTCAAAGTACAAGTTGCTTTCCAATTCAATATATTTTAGGGTATGCAGGTGCAAGATGGTGAGAAAACAGCATGTGCTTATGAAACTTTTCTACGAACTAGAGCAGGTAGACTGATAAAGATAGCCTATACAACAGAGATATGAGCAATCTCCCTTTATCTCTCCATCTCTTCCTCCCTACCCCTCCTTATCATAACATTATAGATTAACATTACCAGAGTTTAACCAAGATAACATTAGCTAGCTAACTACATTTTTACCTAGAGTATGTGCAACTTACTTCAGTGTGCTTGTGGATGCTAGAAGAGGAGTTTTCAAAAGCAGACATCTCAAGCACTTCATCATGTCACTGTTGCCTCTTTTAGATTTTGATATAAAAACTGGGGCCAGATTTGGTCAGGGATTGTCGCTAGAAGCTGCCTCTTGTTCTGGGTTTTGCTCCCTCATCATTGCATCGTGGTCAAAAGACAGTTGGTGCCTCTTTTTCTTCCAGGCAGCCGCCAACTTCATCTGCAGTAGAAGTGCACCTTATGCGCTCTTCCCCCCTACACTCAGTCTCCACATTTGGAACAGACTAAAGTACAGAGTTTAGTACAGTTTAGAAAAAGGAACAAGGAAAGTACATATTTATAAAGAAAAAAATACTGTTTTACTCATACTCATACCTAACCCTGAACACTGGAGAATGGAAAGGTTTGTGTGTGTACTCTGGCTGGGTGGCTCCAGGTCAGGTTGTGTTGACTGTGAGATCCTGTTGCTTAAACTACTGCTGTAGCTGTTGTGGAATATCATGTAGTTGAGGCTTTAGCAGCTAATGTTAAAATACACCTTTACTGTAGACCTGCGTAAGTACATGTTTGGCTGAAAGGGTAACACTAGTATTCAGTGACCCAAAACCAGACCATTGCGACCTTCCAGAGCAAAAACCCGTCACCATTACAAAATGGGTCCATAACTGATCCACACATGCTGGTTGAAGAAACTGACAGTGCTGCATTAATGCCAAGTAGCACGAAAGAACCAGTTTCTAACAGCAGACTCCCACCATGACTGTCTAATACAAGGCAGGACAATACTGATCATGAAAGGTACACACAAGGGAACAGTGCCATCCAACTACTGTCCAACATGGAAACTCCTGTCAGACATCACAGTGTTGGAACTGAAGAGACATGTGTGTCCATACACAAGCAAAACTCAGCAGGGGATTGGAAACTACAGCAGAGGCCCAAATCACCAGCTCCTGCAGACAGAGCTGTCACTATATGACAGCAAGTTACAACACATGGACCTAAGCAAAGTCTGGATTAGACAGCGGTGGAAGAAGTATTCACATCCTTTACTTAAGTTGAAATAGCAGTACTGCACTCCATACTGTGAAAATGTATAAGATGCATTTAAAGAATTAACGAACAGTATTACTAGCAAAATGAACATAGAGTTTCAACTACAAAAGTACACATGATGCAGAAAAACAGGCCCTTAGGAGTGTTATGTTTGTTCAAAAGGTGTTTCTTTTATTTTGTCCACACTGTTTATATCAATGACGATGCTGTAAATACCAGAAACACCTCTTTGTATGATACAATACAGTTCAGTAACACACATCCTTAAAAGAAAATCTTGGTCTGGATGAATAACTACAAAGTCAAAGCCACATTGCAGCACTCATGGATCCCTGGAGCATCTTGCAGCGTACAAGGTCAACAGCACACTAAGAGCCTTCATCACAAACTCAATGGACTTGTGAAGATAACCACTAAAAGCTGCCTGATGGCACAAGTGCATGTCGTTTGCCGCTCCATACCGACCTAATGCTTTGTCCCCGCTGCTGTTCTGCATAGGCTTTAAAACTTTCAGTCAGATCACCATGAAGAGTGGATAAAGGTTCATGAGAGGGGCTACCATCAGTCACATCATCTTCATCCAAACCATCAAGCTGAATGACAAGAGGATCTACAGCAATGACACTGGGAAGCCATTTGGAGTGGAAAAATGTAGCAGGGTGGAAGCAAATGGAGAGAGGATAATTGGAGCTGAAGGGGTCGAACTATCAAAAGGCCAAATAACAGATTGGAGACAGGACAGCTGCAGGAACCAGGACAGGCACCGACATCCAAGGTTCATAAGTAGCACTTCAGTTCACACAGTGTGACGAACTGTTGGTCAGATATTCAGCTGGTGTGCTATAAAAAAAGAGAGAAACAAAACGATTGATCAAGAAACAGACAATCCTCACACTGTAAAGACTCCTCTCAAAGTCCATCACCCTTCTACTGCAGCTGGAGACAGTGAAGGTGAGCTCAAAGGACACTGTATGAAACACGAAGCATTCATGAGTACATTAGTAAAATGGCTCCTGTCATCAGCAGACAGATGAGGTGGCTGCCAGAGATTGCCAGAAAAAGACACCATCTGCCATTATGAGTCCGGAGCTTATGGAGCAAATGATTTGATAACAAGAATAAAGTCTTTATTCAGCTTTTCTAAAAAGAGTCTTTCATTGACATACTTGAGCTTGGTGAAAAGATGACTTACAATTTCATTTAGAAATTGCCGTTTCATCATGTTGGTGATGGTATTCATCATTTTGATCGTAAGCATACTTTTTTTTAAAGACTACCTACGAAACAAACAACAAAGCTAGCCTTGTAGTTTATTAGCGTAAATAAACTACATTAATGTTGACTTCTTATCCTAATATCAATTAGGGCTGTACCCAACTTAGAATTATGTCAGTCCCATCAGATTTGGGGTTCAGCGGGATGTTTACGGTGACAGGGACATTAACATAATACTAAACCTGCCAAGTTAGCCCTCCAAGCTAATAGGTGCTAACTGTGCTAAGGAACGGATCGGAAATGTGCAACAGCACTTTTTGCCAACACTAGATATCAAACGAAAGTCAGACTGCATTGTATTAAGTCCCTGTGAGCTGTAAGTTCACCACTTATAAGCAAAAGACAGAAGATAACGTTATCTCAGAGCCTGACCAGGCAAAACCTCCCTTCCTCCAGGCAGCTACCTCTGTCTCACTCAGACTCAGCTTGACTCTGTCTCCTCAGCTGCCTGCACCAGAGAGCAGCTTGAAAGTGAGGAACACTCATTCTGCAGCTAAATCCGTGGACCAAAATGTCCCCAGAAGTACACTGACTAGTCTGAGTGGGCGGAAGTTCGCTGCATAGATCAGCCTCTCATTGGGCGGAACAGCCACCCGCTGAAGTCCCGCCCTACCACCTCCGGTTGTGTAGCAGTTTTCAACACGTCCTTTACTAACTTTTGCGGTGTTTGATCTTGTGGGGATGTAGCCATTTTTCTGCCATGGTTCGCGTCCTGTAAGCAATATTTTTGTGGGCATGTTACACCAAAACCTGTTTCCCCCCGGCAATATTTTTGCAAGCACACCGTTGCTGTGGCACCGCCCAGAACGATTGTGATTGGTTGAAAGAAATACAAGCAGCCGGGGCGATTTTTTCTCCAATCTTAAAGTGAGAGTCGGCCCAGCCAGACCTTTCTTTTCTTGAGAAAGGTCTGGTGAGCGAGACTATACACTGACTGACAAGAAGACGACTGCCCAACATAAAGAATATTAGTAAACTATGGGGTATCCAACTGATGATTAAAATCTTTGACTTTCTGGGTGCAGCCCTTATGTTGAACATCTTTTTAATGAATAAAGAGGAGCACAAGTTGGAGCAGCCCTGTATGCCTTAAACCACCTGTATCTATCCTACAGGACTGAATTTAGTCCTGAGTTCTTCTGATTGAAACACAGGTTTAGATGGGAAACTTCTTGTAATGGAAACCCCCTTCTAGGCTCAATGCAAAATGGCTGGTCTGTTATCCATGACCACACTGGCCTGACGATAATCACGCTCCACAATGGTGGATATTGCTGTGGCATCAAATGTTTAGGAATCATGTTTCAGCAGTCAATTTCATTTTTATACCACAACCAAATAGTTTGGATTCTCAAAAATTCTGACAGCAGAAATAAAACCTCTATATCCAGTGATATCTTGAGCTGAAAAACCTGAGGGAAGACAGCTCATTCCAGACCCTCACAGTTCAGGAATTAGCCTATTTGCCAAATATACACACAATTTCTCATAACACCACTGGCTCTTCTGTGTAACTTTCTCTGCTTAAATAGTGGTGGAGAGCTCTGAAACTAGTCCGAGACTGGTTGCTGGAAGACCTGCAGTCTCAGCAGTAGACAGTGCTGGTAGACAGTTAAGGGGAAATATCTTAACACCAACAGTATGGTTTCAGGCCAGCAGGCTTTAATCCCTAACAGCTATATTTTTGGAAACGCAGATTGAGTAAAGTCAGATAATAAACCCTCAAATTGGCCACATAATCAGAAAAATTAAAGGCATCTCCCATTAATTTTGAGCTATATCTGTTCCTCAAAGCATTTTCTGAGTATGAGTCTGGTGTATGTTTCCTTGGTAACTCAAGACCTGTGCATGTTACATTTTGCGTGTTCTGTGCTCTATGTTAATGTTGCTTTTCAGTTGAATTTAGGTTACTCTGACATGCCCTAGATTACTAAACTACCTTTAACAACATATTAACCCCACTGCCTCCCACTCATCCACAGATTGTTCGAGGTTTTAGCTTCACTGTGGGATTAGTTTATGTAATCAGTCTCTTGTGACTCATCATGAATGCCTCCCCCGTTTGCTGTGGGCTTATCTAACTCATATGGATAATCGTGCACCTTTCTGCAACTCAGCCTGCTTTTAACTACTGGAAATGATGGATGTATGTGACTCATCAAAATAGATGTTTTTATCAAGCTTAAATTGGGGAGGTAATGTAAGCAATGCTGTCTGGGTAGTTGTGCACTTTGACATGATTTAACATTTAAAACATCTGAGATGTAAGACAGTGTGACGCTGCGTTCAGAAACATATTAACATATCCAATAAGGTCAAAAGAAAAGTCTGGATCTACACTTATATTGATGAGTTGAGGGGATAAATGTCTTTTCACTAGTATATAGATCACAGTCAGACTGCATGACAAGACTTTCTACTTTTCAGTACTCTTTATTTTATGACCTTGTTCAAGTACACTCAGAAAAAAATAAAGATTTGTTGCTGCCTGTTTACAAATAAGAAAATCTGTACCCTTTCACATAAGTAAGCCACAAAGCAAGGCAGATGAAAGCATACAGATTAATATCTGCTGTGTATTAACATATGGTCACAGCTCAGATTGGATCCTGTTTCAGATGAAAACCCACCTTGTGTATGTGCTTTGAACCTCATTGCCTGCTCTAACTCAAACCATGTTTGGATAAAAATGAAATGCAATTGCTTTCTGATTTGCCACAGTAAACATAATGACATTTTTATTGTAAGATAATAGAAACCTTGCATTTTTCTTTATCGTGTCCCTTCCAGGTGTTTGTGTTTTTTAAACCAAATCTTTTTAACCACAGTAAGTTGTCATTATCTTCAGCGGCACATTCCCATTTTTCAATCATTTTCTCATACCTTGCATGATTTAATGGCTGGCTTAATGAGCTGCGGCTTGCATGTGGAAGGACATCTCATTGTGTTAATGAACCATGAAAAGGGCAAGCACACATCATTGTGTGGAATGTTTTAATAATCAGCTCGGTGTCAGACACACAGCCCATCTACCAAAAGTCTGCTCTATCAATAAGCACAGATGCTGAACGTTTCATTAGGACAACCCATTCTCTGACGGCCCAGTGACCAATCGACTCTGACCCTCTTCCTACTGCCTGTCTACTTTCTGTCTCGCCTGCTCTAACTCTCTGTCTGTGTGCTACCAAGTAAATGCTTTCAAGGCCATATTGACTGGGGCCTCCTACCAGTTGTTACAAGTTTAGATGTGATCTAAACTTCTTATAGTGATTTACTGATTGAATGAAAATCTTATTTCATGAGACCATATCACTATGAGCTTTACTCTGATGTTAACTGTTAGGATGGTTGCAGCTGTGCACTTTACTTCCACCGCTGCTGACTGAAATGTCCATTTATTTCACAGTGGGCTGCATTCTGTATGTAGATTTTTTATCAGGTAATAATTGAAGTTCTTAGTTTCTCACTAGGTTGTCCACAAAGTCACTATAGGTAAAATATTATCCTATAAGGTAAAAACAAAGCTGGAAGAGTCTACAGCAATAGAGGCTATGTGATGCTGTACTTGCACACAACTGTACTTTGATCTATGCTAACACTAGCAGTGCAGTCATGCTCACAATATCAATGCTAACATTGTGATATTTAGAGGGTTTAATGTTTACCATGCACACCTTTAGC
Source organism: Epinephelus lanceolatus (assembly GCF_041903045.1). Taxonomy (NCBI): domain Eukaryota; kingdom Metazoa; phylum Chordata; class Actinopteri; order Perciformes; family Serranidae; genus Epinephelus; species Epinephelus lanceolatus. Next base: position 19,577,745 of record NC_135735.1, read on the forward strand.
ATGTTAGCATGCTAACATTTGCTGATTAGAACTAAACCTCTAAGCTGTTGGGAATGCCATTAGTTTGCAGGCATGTGGTCACAAACAATGTATTAAAATGTTGACCTCATGGTGGCACCACCAGGAATTACCAATAATCCCTGGGCGAATGTGTTCCACATTACATGGTGATTCATACCAGTAATTGTGGGGACATTTAAGTAAAAACTTGTTGGCGTTAGAAGAAAAGTCAGGGGATCATCAAAGTCAGTAGGATTCATCATCTGGGGACCATACACATCTGTACAAAGTTCCCTGTAAATCAATCCATTCATATGTCACATTACATCATAGATAAGATATAATTCCAGTAAATGTAATTCTGTCAATTCTTCCAATTTGTGTATTTTAAAAGAGTGTAATAAAGAATATATGTGTGCTGTTTGGTGCTGTTTCCATACCAAGCTGGGATGATCCCAGTCATGACGCTCTCAGTCGTGCAGAGGTACAAATTCCTCAGTATCTGAAGGGATTCCCTGAATTTCCACAAGCCACTGAGGAGAAACACCTTCTGCTTTGCCTTTATCGCCACTGTGACAGTATGCTGTGGCATCAGGCCCTTCGTGATGTGGACACCAAAGTACTTGAAGGTATCCACCCTCTCCACCAAGGACCTTTTTATATGAAGGCGGGCATAGTTCAATGCTTCTCCCCAAAGTCGACAATCATCCCTGTAGTCTTGAGGATGTTCTGGAATAGGGCATTAGGTTTTTGTTCTGACACCAGCAGGTCAGGTCTTGTGCTTCCTTCAGGTAGGCCTTTTCATTGATATCCACCCAAAGCTGTGTCGTCAGCACACTTGATGATGGTGTTGGAGTCTGTATGTATAGGGAGTACAGCAGGGGACTCAAAACACAGCCCTGGGGTGCTCTGGTTGTAAGGTTGAGGGTGAAAGGGGTGTCTCAGCTCAAACTTACCACCTGGGGTCTGCCTGTCAGGAAGTCAAGGATCCACATGTGCAGTGAGCTGTTTAATCCCAGCTCCTTGAGCTTTGTGATGAGCCTGGAGGGAACTATGGTTTTAAATGCTGAACTACAGTCAATGAATACCAATCTCGCATAGCTTGGCTTCTTTCCTATTAGGTGTTGGGCAAACTGTAGTGGGTTCAGTGTGCTAGGTAATGAGGAGCAGATGTTATCCTTGACCAGCTGTTCAAAGTACTTCATCACTACAGAGGTGAGTGCCACTGGGTGGTAGCTATTCAGGCAGATTGGTCGTTCTTTGGCACAGGAATAAGGCCCGTGTCCACCAAAGTGTTTTCTCACAGGTAAAAAACATTACGTGCTCCTCAGGAAATTCCCAGCTGGAAGCGCTTAAAAGCATTTAAGAGGCATATTGTTTTTTCAGCTGAGGTGCTTTGGTTGCATCTGGTTGCTATGACATGATATATCACAGGAGGTATTAATGTCGGGACAAGGTAGAGTGCTTGCTCCAGATGAGGGGCAGGCTGCAGCATGCAGGTAGAGAGGACAGACCCACCAGTGTACGTGGCTTCATGTGAGGAAACATATACAATATATTAACATTTTTCCCCTCCATTGTTGTTGTTTTTTAGCACTTGTACATGTAAGATGCGATGGTTGGTCTTCATAGTATTTTACCTGCTTCTCCTCCACTGTGATTGAACAGCTGGATTAAAAAGTGGCAGTGACGAGCGTGGTGTTTTACCCAAGTTTAACATTTAGCTCTCACTACTCAAAAATACATGAATGAAAAAACTAAAAGCCAAAACGGCGGCACTCAGTGCACAATAGATGGTTGCATCATTACGTCTTGCTGATGGAATTTGTAGGGCAGTGTAAATAAGTAGCACTCCCATTGCAGACATTTTAGAAAAATACTTTGGTGGACACATATGGACAGACTGAGCCAAGGACAGGCTGAATATCATTGTGAACACCAGCACGAGTTGGTCAGCATATAGTTTGAGGACATGCCAACTGATACCGTCTGGTCCTGCTGCTTTCTTGGTGTTGAAAACCCTTCTGACGTCATGTTCAGTAAGGGTGATAGGTGTGAAAGGTGAACCCAAGCATCCATTAACCTCTGCTCCATATGTTTTTGGTTGTTGGCTGTTGATGGCCACATTAGAGCATAAAAGTTATGTAGGTCACTTGCTATAGACGCATCAGCACTTGACAAGTAGGGTTGGTGGGCTTTTAATATGCCATAGGTCTTAGACTTTGCCACATGCTCCTACGATTGCCTTCCTGGAACTGAAGTTCTACTTTCCTCCAGTAGTTGTTGAGATTCATTGAATTCAGATATTTCATCTGAACCAAAGTGGTGGACTGACAGCCAACTGAAATTGCCCCCCACTGTGCCACACAGTCGGCACAGCTAAAAAAACAACAACATTTGAGGTGAAGCCATGTTATGTTTGAAAGTGGTGAGAAAATTGTTGTAACTAAAACAAAGCATTTGCAGTTGGTCACCACTGTAATCTGCCATTTTTCTGAGATAGTTGTATATTGCAGCTTGTGGCAAAATAACAGTAGACTCTGCATGACCCACACCACTTGTCAGCAAAGTGACACGTGACAGGCAGGTTTTCTCCTTCCTCTTCATGTCCTCAGCCTTCATCATCAGACCTCCAAGGTCATCCTTAGATGTGCATCAACAGCCCTGGCAGACCCACGCGCTGCTTTCCCATCATCCCTCCTCTCTGTCTGCCTGCCCTGCCAGGCAGAAAAAAACCCATCTACTGTATGTCTGCTGCAAAAGCCCTCAGCTCACCCTCTTTCTCAATAGTATGCACACCCACAAGCACAGCTGTACACAAGCACACATGGACACATACACACACGCACCGTCACATACACACTCGCTGACAGAAACACGTCAGGTGAACCGGTGAAAATCTGAGTCGCCCAGCAGGAACAAGGTGTCTGAATCTACTCAGCCTGATGTTCTGTGTTGACCTTCAGTGATAATGGATGAGAAATAATGGAAAAGGCTGATATCCAGGCAGGAAACATCGCTGCAGCAGCTTGGTGTTTGTCATGGTCACGAATGAAGAGGGCAGGTTTGATGATGAGGTTAAAGTGTGGTTGTGATTTATTGCGCAGCAGCAGTTACATTATCACTATTAAAATATGGTTTCTCAATGGACCCTTGTGTTTCTTCAAATAAACGCAGACAGAGTCCATTATCTTAAGTAATCTGCTTTTGATTACCATGTTCCAGGTCTACATCAGTGCACTGGAATAAGAAACAGCTTTCTGTGGCATTTGGGAGGCTTTATAAACCTCTCCATTCTGCTCAGTTTCAAACAGGTGATCTTTTGTTTTAGCAATAGTGACCATAAACAATAAGTTGTTACTTTTATTTAGCCTTTTAAACTTACGGCCTGTTTGCTGATGAAATTCAGACTATCCCAAACTATCCAAATATCCCAAAATAGGCCTTAAAATGTAAATGATACATCAGCGATCAGTAAAATATTGTGTCTCACTCACTCTGCACATCCAACCATCCATCCATTCATCCATTCTCATCCGCTTATCTGGGGCTGGGTCACGTGGCCAGCAGGCTGAGCAAAATATTCCAGACACCACTATCCCCACCAACATTTCCCAGCTCCCCCTGGGGGACCTTGAGGCGTTCCCAGGCCAGATGAAATATGTAATCCCTCCAGTGCGTTCTTGGTCTACCCTGGGGTCTCCTACCAGTTGGACATGCTCGGAAAACCTCCAATGGGAGGCAGCCAGGAGGCATCCTGATCAGATGCCCGAACCACCTCAACTGGCCCATTTCGGCGCAAAGGAGTCGCAGCTCTTCTCTGAGCTCCCTCCAAATGTCCAAGCTCCTCACCCTATTTCTAAGGATGCCAGCCACCTTACGGGGGAAACTTATTTTGCCCGCATGTATCTGCAATCTCATTCTTTCAGGTACTACCCAGAGCTCATGACCTTAGATGAGGGTTGGACCATAGATGGACTGGTAAATCAAAAGCTTTGCCTTTTGGCTCAGCTCCCTCTTCATCACAACGGTCTGGTGCAACACCTTCATCCCTGCTGATAACGCAGCAAACCACTTGTCCATTTCATGCCCCCAGACCCTGAGATCCTTGAACTCCTTCACTTAGGGCAGTAACTGTCTCCTAGCCCAGAGGGGGCAATCCTTGGAGGCAAGATTCACAATAAAATAAAAGACTCAGAGACAGTTGATGTCAAACATGTAAAGTCTTTTAATTCAGAATTTGGGGAAAAGTGGATGGGGTCAAACTTAAACTGAGATTCCTCCTGTCTGAGGTCTTTGGCCTACAGCCTTTTCTGAAGGACTGTCTGTTCCACTACACTGTGGAGCAAAGCAGAGTGAGCTGAGAGTCTTTGTGATTACTTTTGTGGGGACCCCTCCTGTCCCTAGTGGCAAGTGAGATCAGTTTGGTTGTCCTGAACTGATGATCTTGTTGCCAGCCTCTTGGAGTTAGTCCCAGTGGTGCTGCCTGCTTGGTCCTCTGTTCAAACTGCTCCTGTATGCAAGCTAGATAATTTTTTTTTTCCTCATTTTAAACAAAAATGCCAAATATTCACTGGTTCAAACTACTTCAATGCAAAGATCTTACTGTTTTTCTTTGTCATGTATAACTGTAATCTGAATATTTGTGGTTTGGAGTTAATAGACCAAACCACCATGACATAGCGCTAACAGCAACAATCACACTCGGGCTGTCAACTGTCTGTTGATTTAAATCACACTGATATGTGAAATCTGCAAACTTGTTCATTTCTGTAGTCATTTTTAGCCACAACTGTAATCTTTAAAGATATATAGTTAAACATGGCAGTACGACCATCTGATGTGTGCTGTACTGTGTTGCTTTGCTAGTGTCTTATATAAACCAAATCTACCAGCATGGGACATAAATAATGTACTGCTGTGGATGGGGGCCACACCAAAATGTATTTTAGCCACTTAAAAATCTATACAGTTTAAGTGTACACTATATTTGGAATATTTTCACCAATTATCCTTATACAGTAACTGATGGAGGCAGCGGTACACCAACAGCACAAGCACTCTGCAGTAAAATTGCTGTTTTTGTCAGTGGAGTCTGGTTGCTTTGAGAGTTCCCTGTCAGAAAGGGCTATGTGATGGCAAGGTAGAGCTCTGAACAAAAATCTAAATTTAGCGCATACTTAAACTGATATGAAACTGAATATTAGTTGTGGCCCTTTATCTTTCTATTTCTCATCTGGAACAGTTCCTCTGACAAAACCCATCTAACCAAATTCTCCTACAATCCTCCTACTAAATAGAGGGCAATTTTTTTTTTCTATACAAGACCAGAGAGCATTAAGAAAGTTCTCAGAACATAGCACTGTCGATTATTTGACTTTATTCAATTGGCTTTTTATTAAAAAAAAAAAAAAAAAAAAAAAAAGGGAAAAGAAAAGCTCTCTTCAGGCATGAATTCACAAGTTGCTTTATAAGGAATTTAGGTTTGGCAAAGGATTCATTGTGCAAACCTCCCATTTCAGCTCCTCCAAAAAATGCTCTATTGGGTTGAACTCTGGTGACTGTGAAAGCCAGTGAAGTAGACTGAAGTCATTGCCATTTTCTTGGAAGCTTTTAGAGATAAAAAGAGTGCTTTGTAACACGGCCCGTTATCCTGCTGGAAGTATCCTTTTGAAAAAGGGTAGACTGTGGGCCATGAAGGGATGCTCCTGGTCAGCAGCTGAGGATGGTGTAGCATTTAAATGATGCTCAGTTGGCATTAAGGGGCCCAATGTGTGCCAAGAAACGCTTCTCACAGAATTACACCACCATGGCCAGTTTGGTCTTTCGACACAGCCGGGATCCAGGATTTGCTACGAATTCTCTCCCAACATGAATACGTTGTAACAGAAAGGGTTTTGAACATGGAAAAGGCTTTCTACTATTCAGTCACCTGGGTTTGGTGAACATATGCCCTCTGTAGCCTCATTTCCTTCTTGTTAGCTGACAGCAGTGGAACCTTGTAGGGTCCTTTTGGTGCTGCAACCCACACATTTTCAAGGTTTAACAAGATGTGACACGGAAATGTCCTCCTGTACCTTGCGGCTTTTTTATTCATGTGTTTATGACCTTTCCTGTTAGCCTGAATGACACTTGTCAATTTCCTTTGACCTCTCTCCCTGATGAGATGTTGCCCCCCACAAAATTGCTACTGACTGCATATAGCTCTTTACTATTTCAATCGCTTTAAACTCTATACGTTGGGGTGCACAAACATCTTTAGAGGGAGACAGCTATAAATTTGGCAGCATGGTGTCCTTCTTATTCTTCTGATCTATCAAACAGAAATGACCTCTTGACCCTGATTTCATGCTGTGGTATGCTGAGTTTCAAACACATAATTTGAAAGGCTTTGAGTAAATCAATATATGGGCAAAAAGTCTCCCTCAAAACTATAAACCTCAAAAACAAAACAAATATTTAGATTAACAAAATGCATCTTTTTGAGCTGCAGAAACTGAAAAAAAAAAAAAAAAAAACACTGAGCATTTGACAGTGATAACCATCTCCACCAAAAATGTACCAGTGTCAACAGCATTGCAACCACAGGATCGTATCAGTCAGATATCAGAGAACTGAGATGTGTCAGTGATCTGTGATCCTCCTGTGGGAGTCACATTTTTTTCCAGGGTTTGCCTCCTCAAGACCCACAATGATTCATTTTCCACGTCAGAGTGATTGAATGTCACAACACTGTGAGCAGCTCTCAAACACTCTCACTTCTCTCAAATCGCAATCACTTAACACACACGCACACACACACATACACACACAGAGACCACCAGCAAAAAGTATAAATAGGAACACCAGCAATCTTCTCTCTCAGCAGCATCATCAGGTTGAGTCTAGTGCCATAAACAAAATTGGAAAGTTAAATTTAAGCGGTAGGTTTGTGTTTTTATCAGACAACTAATACCTGTTCAGATACATTTAAAATATTCATAGATATCAGTTTAGATTTTAAAATCTTCAACTGTGTATTTATTAAATTATTTAGTTTTGTCTCGAGTTGCTGACATAAAAAATGTAATTTATAAAACATTTAAAAATGTGAAGTCGAAACATTTCCTCACTTTTTCTTTTAGATCTATTTAAACTAAATTCTCCAAAACTACCATAGCGCCTTCTTCCACATCAACCATGATAAACAACAGCAATCAATAAAGATTAAGCATTAGATATCGCAGACCACCAACTTTATCACTATTATTTCACGTTGTCGAACTAATTGATGATTTATGACTGCCATCCATTATATTCACAAGGCTCCACTCTCACTCGTCACAACTCGCAAAGCTGGAATATAGATATTTATTGTTTGGAGATGCTTTCAAATTCACCCAGTACCCTGGAAAACAGGATGTCAGCCTGTAGAGTGGGAGAAATAACATAATACTATGCTAATTGTACAGGAAGTGTCAAAATGTATCGCCTAATAGGAGCAAAAGTCAGTGAAGTGTCCTCACCTGATATGTGTGCAAGGCTGAATGAATTCAGCGCCCCCAACCCCCCTGTGACTAAATTAGTATTGGGCTGAATTTCTGCAAAGTTGGTTGTCATTTAATGTTCAGTTTGATGTCCAGTTTTGCCTGATTAAACTCAACAATCTGGCTGGTGGACAATTAGATAGATTTCTGGCGTGTTTAAAATTTTGGACAGCCGTCTTGGACTTTGAGCTGCTCTGCGGCCAGGTTTTCTGCAAGACCACTGTCAAAAGATCTGTTAAAAAACCTCAGTGAGCTTGTTTTGATGGATAGTACTTTACATGTTGTGGCTACTGTAGTCTCGACTGAGATGGCTGTGATATAAATAGACCTGAACTTTGCTGCAGAGCAGACAGGCCATATTGTTCGCTTCTCCACAGCCACCTACAGCTCCATTTTTTTTCTTCTCACAGAGGAATTGCACAGAGTAACTCTGTCTCTCCCTTTCTCATCGACATCTTTGAGGATGTGGTTGTCTTGTTTGAATGGATTTTATTGGAATTGTGAATAGACAAAACCAAATGCGGGTCTGAGCAGCCATGTGGTACCCTGTCGATGTGATCAGTTTGAGCATCATAGGTGTAAAATTTCAGGGGAATGTCACTCTCATTATTCAGAATATGTGCTTTTATCCCCCCTAATAAAAACATGAAAGTAGCAGAGGACTTTTATTCTGACAAAAGTAAAGACACTTACACCATAAACCAATGCAAAAAAGGGCAAAATTTGGTGCATAAAAGTTCACCAGAATGAAGAAAATTAAGGGTGATGCTCAAAGATCCCCAAACTCCTCATTTCTTTTGGGAAACAGGATTTGTACTTGTGTGTCAGATCTTTGCAGAGCCTACGCTGTGGCCTACGCACGTATCTTTTGCCCCACAAATACAACATGCTAATGTTTTTAGTACAAGTCTATGGCATTTTACATTGTATAAATTAGCCTAGCTGCTAGAGAACTTTTCCTGTACTCATATGAAACCAGGGATAACGGCAACATTTAACAAAGGTAATGTTTAAAAATTCAGTTCCATTACAACACGCAAGCTTCACTGACAAAACATCTTCCTTATACTAAACATTTTCCAAACAAATAAAACACGGCTATGACATTTCATATTGTATAAAGTAGCCTAGCGACTAGTGGCGATTTCCTCTGCTCATATGAATCCAGGATAAATCACACACAAGACTTAAAATGCTATTTTTGGGGCTTTATTGTCTTCACAATGTATTGTTTCTTATTTCCTTCACACTGAGGGAAAAGGTTTCAGCTTACAAAAATAGATGGGAGGTCTGTGTCGCTGCGACCTGTAGTTATATTTCTTGGGAGGTGCACATCAGGCTACAGCGTAGGGTACAACGTACGCTCTACATCAACGCAGAGCCCCCCCAAAATCTATGCCATAGCAATCTTGGCCATGCACACAACATAGAGTACAAGATAAATAAAAACATCCAGTGTTTCCCAAGCTTGAGTGACCTAATTTATCTTTTTACTTCCTCAGATACTGTTTTTGCACAACATGCTCGTGAACACAAAAGTTGTGCTCAAGCAAAACACCTTGTACAATTCCAGCTTTGTTAGAATCCAGGTTGCTGTAACAAAAAGACAACTGAATAAATCATGTTTATACCACAGGAGAAGATGCCTTTTAACTTGTTGATGTAAAACTAATCAGAACTTGGGCAATTGTAAGTGTGAAAAACGAATTCCCTGTCACACATCCAGTCAGCCTTTGCCTGCTCTGCTTTCTGTTTCTCACACTGTCAGTTTTATTTTATTTATTTATTTCAAAGCTGCAGAAATAAATCTGTGGAAGCTGCTATTCCATTTGGCGTATATAATATCCACACAGCACTACTCACTTCAGTGAAACTTCAACTGGTCGAATTTGGTTTGCACTTTTATAATCGTTTCCTGCTAAAATAAAAACACCAGAGGGAGGTACAGTAGCAGCACAAATATTAGTTTAAATTAGAGCTTCTTAGTGGACTGGGTGCTGGTTGTATGAAAAGCGACAACTGCTTCTAGATGTTTTTTGTAATAGAATCTTCGCTACGTCCTGCCTCCCTTGGCCACTGTTGTCAAGCCTGTCAAGTTTTCGCACCAGTACATCCATATAGCATTTTCAGTAATATCAATCAGAGATATTTCAAGGAAAATAATGCAAATTTCTTGAATAATATTCTGAAGTGCACAGAAAGGACTACAATATGCATTTGCGAGCTACAGTCACGATATAATTTTCGGGGCAGGCAGTAGCCCAGTCGGTGGAACGGGTGTCCCATGTGCAAAGGCAATGTCCTTGCCCTTTGAATCCAACCTGCACGCTTAAAAACTATCAAATAAAGGCAAGAGCCAAAAAATAATCCAAGACAAATAAACAAACAAACAAACAAAAATACTATAATTTGTCAGTGTAGTATCGTCAACGAAGACGACATTGAAATTCAAGGAAACTGCTCACCAATCCCAATGCAAGCCTCAGGAACACCATGTCCTGACAATTCAGGTTAAGATAAGCACATATAAAAAACAATACCATAGCAGGTTAAGTCAATACATTGTTAAGCTAACGTTCAGTTATGACTCCCTATAGCCTTCATTATCTAATGTTTTAGTTGCTTGCTATCAAAAATTACAAATTTAAATTCCCTTTTCCTTTTCTTTGCTGGACTGTTCTCACGGATGCTCTGGAGGCTGAGTTGTTCCTCCTCACTCAGCCCAGCAGCCTGACCCTCATCAGGGTGGAGGGCTGGGCTGTTGGAGGTCGTCTCCTTGCCGTCATCAGAGCTCAGCACGTCACAATATTTCATTAGCTCCACAGAAGATTTTACACTGGAAGACAAGCATCTCAGTCAACTTCACCTATCTATACCAGTTCTGTTAAAATACTCACAGCATCTAAGCTCACACTTACTGTGGGCTGCTGTCGAATGTGCCGACAAGGTGGCTCATCGTTATGAAAGGATGCTGAAGGATCTGACTCGGTGTGATTCTTTCAGAAGAGTCCACCGTCAGCATCTTCTTGAGAAGGTCCACAAAGTTTGCCCAGTCACATTCATCTGTGCCGGCATCTTCCTCTGGGAGGTCATGTAATGCCCACAGAAAAAGTCCAGGCCCAAGATTGTGTGGCGAACACAATCAGATTTATCTATTTCATATGTAGACTGAAGGGAAGAAATGTTTGAGTTAGCTGATTTGTTCCAGTGACAAACAAAGACACAGAAATGTAAACAGTTATAAATACAACTAGATGACGCCATATAATGTTACCATAAATCTCCCAAGTCCTCTGTATCCTCCACGGAAGTACAGTTTAGTGTGTACTCCGTTGTTGAGCAGGTGGGCTGGTGGATATGTCTGAGCTGTGGGCACAACACAATGTTGAGTTATACTCCAAGGTACATTTTTGTAAGGTTTCACAAGAGAATTGCTCCAACTTAGCATCTACAAGTTAGAAATATACTGATATTGGATGATAATTATTGATGCATTAATGAGTACATCCCCTAAATGTTGCAGCGGTGGATTCAATTTCTGTCATTTATTCTTTCACATGGCTTATTCCATCATTATACATCATAACTGCATATAAGGTCTTCCATGGTGAAGACATATATATAACCTAATACATATTATGTTCTGTGTTGGTACAAAATAAAAATGAATAAATACACCACAGTGTCTCCATGGTGAAGACATATATAACCTAATACATATTATATTCTGTGTTGGTACAAAATAAAAACGAATAAATACACCACAGTGTCTCCATGGTGAAGACATATATAACCTAATACATATTATATTCTGTGTTGGTACAAAATAAAAACAAAATAAATACACCACAGTGTCTCCATGGTGAAGGCATATATAACCTAATAATAATGATAGTGATGCAAATAACCTAATTGTGATGCAGGCTGCAACATCTGATGCAGAGGGGGAGGGAATATCACTTACTTGGCAGAGGTCTGCACTCTCTGAGTGCTTTTCTAGTTTTAAATTAAGAAATATGGTAAATTTCAAACACTTCTGTATGAACACAGAAGAAACATTTTCCCAAAAGGCAACAGGTCACAACAGGCTATAAAACTATGAAGCATCTCTCATGCTCTGAAATTGCAAATACTAAAATACATAGACAGTGAGTTTGGTTTCAGTGTAATGAGTCCCTGGGACACACGGATAGTCGTTTGAGTGGGTCCCAGGGAAACTGAGTAGACATCAAATTAAGTTTGTGCTTTTTGACAAATAAGTGTTTGGTGTTGTATGGTTAAAATAATGGTTATATTTAAGTATGTCCACCTTAGGAGGACTGTTTTTGGTTTGTTTTAAAAGGACTATAGGTGTTTTTACATGTAGTCCTTTTAAAACAAACAGTACTCAGTCCTTTTAAAGTGCACCAAGAAATGGACCAACAGAAACAGGACTCAGTTTTCTTTCTGGTCAACAACTCTGATGGGGCCTCGGTCCTCTTCACACTATAGCCTATATACTGTATAATTGATGTAGTTTTTTTTTTTGTTTGTTTGTTTGTTTTTACTTTGACCTGGTACTGCAGTGCGGTTATGTAGCCCCTCGCTTTCACATTAACTTTAAATTGGAGGACACCCTTCATGTTTTTGTGCTGTAGACTGTAGACACGTGTGGCTACACCGGGAGTTTGATTGGGAGTTGGCTTTTAATTTATGTTTCACAGTAGATGTACAATGTGCTTTTCACTCGGAGCTCTGTTACATGAAGGCCACTCACAATAGTGTTACCGCACAATGTAGTTGGTCCCGAGTTATACAGCCGGGGAGTTCTTTATGTGTTGAAAACACTTTGTGTGTGTGTCTTGACTGTTGACTGTTTTCATTTGGTGTAGTATCAGTTTAAGTTGGCCTAGTAGTTGTCCTTGATTGTCACTAAAGATAACTGGAAGATGCACTGTTTGAGTTTTGCAGTGGTGGAAGAAGTTCTTTTTTTTTTTTTTTTTCTACAATATATTTATATATATTTTCAAGCATGACATAGATTTAGACAATTAAGCAATATCACACGAGAGGTTGTGATGTTGTACTGTATATCGTCACGGCTGTGATTCGGTCATAGGCACGAGGCCGCAGGTTGTATATCGCCGTGACAATATACAGTACAACATCACGACCTCAAGTATGATATTGCTTTTATACAACAGTTCAACAACAGCTTAAACAGCAATGCTGAGTAAGGAAATGTTAACAAAAGGTGATGAAATAAATTATTTAAGTATGGCTGTTGCCAGGCAACGTGGTACACACGCCAGGAACTCACAAGCTACTTTCTATTTACATTGATCTGCAACTGTGTAACTTCGTCCAGTTCGGCTGATGAAACGTTGGCAAACCTGGATGTTGGCACGACCAGATTCAAACACACCTGGAGGTCTGCACTGAAGAGTCCTGGCTTTCCTTTTCCTCGTCCTCTCCTGACGACCACTCATAATTTAATTCAAATGTAGTTTGGGGGAAAATATCCATCTTCTTGGTGTAACGCTATAGTGTCAGTTTGCGTTAGTGTAGCAAGTGTGACAGCTGGTTAATTAACGGTTGTATTTACATTTACCTTGTGTTTCCGTTGTCAGTTAAGATGTCTGGTGCCACGCAGGGCTGCGCACCCTCTCCTTCACCGGAGTAGGTCCAAAAGCCTGGCTGCTATTTGAGCAGGTAGCGGTGGTGTCTCCCTGACTGCAGTCAACACCCGATGTCCCCTCAAACAAGCTGTGTGTTGTGAGACTCTCCTCACCTCTGTCTGCAGGAGACCAGACAAACAGGTGTCTAAGAATCTCTGTGTGTTCAGCTCTCAGTACTTTTTTAGCTTCTAAATGTGGTTTGGAGTTTAGTTTCTCTCCTCCGTCCTTCTTTTACTTTAGATATCTGCTTTATTTTACTGTTTCATGGTTGTTATCAGCCATATTCGAAGTTGTGTGAAGTTGCTGCCCGAAAACTCAACATTTCCTTATTTTGCTGTTTGACAATAAAAGTTTATACGTGACAAAATAATGGGGGACTTTTATTTTTAAGACTGTATGACATCATATGCAAAGAAGCTATTGCCAGCATGGTGTTGGGATACATTCAGTACACAGTTTAGTCATGTATATGTTGTCCTGACAAGAAGCAATGGAACTGTGAGGAAAGTCTTGTAAATAGTTGAATAATTACAGGTTTCAGCCCTGATAATACATCGTATTGTCACCTGCCTCACACAAACAGCACATTGAGCAGACAGTGGACACCGGGGCTGAACCGCCCAGCAGAGTAAGAAAGTAAGAGCCTTATTAAAGCAAACAGTTTAACTGGCTTTTCGCTTCTTCTTGGAGCAGGAGAAAATGTTTTCCATCGCAGGCCAAAATTCATATTTTCATTTGAATGCTTCCACTGAATGACTGATTGTGTAGTAAAAGGCACACATGCCAAAACTGGAGCAGTTGGCATACACAAGAGATTTTCTTTATTCCTTTTCAATTAACTTTGAGGGGTTGAGGCTGTGCCTAACAATCAGAGAGACATAAAACATTTTGGGAATAGCATATCCTTATTTTCCTAAAGACCTGAATTACAGAATGCAGTATTAGTCTACATGTGTGCACCTCTGCCAAAGCCATGCGAGGAGAAAGCACAGTAATAAAACAAATGCTCTGGGTGCTTTTATATGCAGTGAAAACCTGTTAATAGGGTCAGCTTTTGCTAGCTGCTTAATGGTCTCAGCTTTGTTGCTGCCAAAGAATGATGAACATTTACTCACCAGTAATTGTTCTCTCCAACATGAGAGGCTAATGTTCTGACTTGAACACATTTTAGGTGGAGGGTAAAAAAGGGATATACTATCAGAGTCTTTGGCTATCAGAACTGTGTGTTTATTGTCAAAACATGTTTCCTTTGGGAAAAGCAAGGTAGTGGAACTGTGTTAATATTTCTTCTTCATCACTCAAGTCTAAAACAGCTTGTACAGTAATCAAAGTAATGCCTCACTGACCTCAACATTTTGCTGGGAATTGATTTCATTGCTATTCAGAAACACTTTCTTGCAAAGTGAAATAAAGTCATAGATAATGTTGTGGGTGGGTTTTGAGCAATTAAATTCTCCATTAAGACTTGTGCTGAAAGTGTCTATTATCTCTCCAAATGCTTTTTGAATTACACTGTAGAAAGTAGCCTTGACATTGGTTTTATGATGATAGCCTCTCAAAACACTACTGTACACTCTGCAGCGGAGGTTTCAGTACCTTTCACATTTCTACCTGAAAGTGAATGGAAGAATTGCTGTGGATCTGTGAGTAATGCTTCAGAAAGTTAAGAAAGTAACATCTAAATTCAATGGGACGGATTTTATGTGTACATAAATAAGGTGTTAAAGTCTTAGTGCCACGCTGTACACCATCAGCAGCTCTTTTTCCATGTTTTGTATCTGTTTCTATCAGAGGGCGTGCTCTAATCAGACTGATGATCTTTTGGACACTATGGGTGGGTTAGATAAGCCATTGCAAAGACAAGCTACAAGATGTTTTGCTCTGGAGTGGATTTGGGTTTTGCTCTGCATTTTAATAGCACATCTGACTAAATCAAGTCATCAGTAAGTTAAAACATGTTTTTCAGTAAAAGCCTTCAGCAGGGAATGAGGCAGTGATGGTGCATCAATGTGCTTCCTGTCTCACAGTCAGAGAAATCTTTATCACATCATGCATCCGACTCAAATTATTACAAATCACTTGAGAGTAAACCGAGAGTTGGATTACCAAAATAATGAAATCACCAAAATGACAATGTAATGGTGATTGTGCTCTTATCCTAGTTTAAATTGGCCTTTTTAGGCTCAGTTACATTTCTGTGAGAGCCAACTTTCCTGTTTTTAACCTGTGTGTGTACACTGATAAGACAAATACACTAACTGGCCACTTTATTAGGTACACCGTGCTAGTACCAGGTTGGACCCCTTTTGCTTTTAGAATTGCTGTAATTCTGCATGGCATAGATTTAAAAAGGTGCTGGAAACATTCCTCCGAGATTTTGGTCCATATTGACATGATAGCGTCACACAGCTGCTGCAGATTTGTCGGCTGCACATCCATGATGTGAATCTCCCGTTCCACCACATCCCAAAGGTGCTCTATTGGATTGAGATCTGGTTACTGTGGAGGCCACTGGAGTACAGTGAAGTCATTGTCATGTTCAAGGAACCAGTTTGAGATGACTTTAGCTTTGTGACAATTACAGGCAAACAATAAAAGGGGTAGTTTGCCAATTTTCAGTTAGTACAGCTTTGTGGCGTAACAATGGTCGTCATTCACATACACTGTGTACGCACAAATCTGTGCTTAAACTGTGCATACAAACGTTTTAGTAAAATTCTGGGATTCACTAATATTACCTGAATTTGCTCCTACTCTCCGAACAAATTTAGAACTACCTCAGACCATGCATAGACACAAATGATAAAGGCCCATTGGTCTTAAAAAATGTGAACACACCTTTTAACTAAATGCAAAAAAGATTAAAAATGTATTTATTTAAAAGGCTTTCATAGACATTATCTAAAACCATTAATTTACTAATGCGTTTTATGTATTAAATAACAAGAAACTGATCGATCCTTTCATCCTCATCAATTATTGATTAAAGAAATTAAATGGAGTGTCCCAGCTTTTATTTTACAGAAATTGCACATATGTTCATTTGTAGCCAACTGGTTAATTGGTAGCTTATTATTAGGCGTGCAGGGTATTTAAAAGATTCTGATTACCACCAAGCAGCTGTTCAGATGGCATATCTAATCTTGCTGGAAGATATTGCAGGAGAGAGTGCATCAGAGACTGACATGTTTGAAGAGAGTGACAAATGGCTTATCAGCTGTTTCTGACTGCCTTTACATTCACAGACGCTCACTGACACTGGTGTTTCAGGGCCTTAATATATACACTGCCTGGCCAAAAAAAAAAGTCACCACCAAAAAAAAAGGTCATACACTCTAATATTTCGTTGGACCGCCTTTAGCTTTGATTACGGCACGCATTCGCTGTGGCATTGTTTCGATAAGCTTCTGCAATGTCACAAGATTTATTTCCATCCAGTGTTGCATTAATTTTTCACCAAGATCTTGCATTGATGATGGTAGAGTCTGACCACTGCGCAAAGCCTTCTCCAGCACATCCCAAAGATTCTCAATGGGGTTAAGGTCTGGACTCTGTGGTGGCCAATCCATGTGTGAAAATGATGTCTCATGCTCCCTGAACCAGTCTTTCACAATTTGAGCCCGATGAATCCTGGCATTGTCATCTTGGAATATGCCCATGCCATCAGGGAAGAAAAAATCCATTGATGGAATAACCTGGTCATTCAGTATATTCAGGTAGTCAGCTGACCTCATTCTTTGAGCACATACTGTTGCTGAACCTAGACCTGACCAACTGCAGCAACCCCAGATCATAACACTGCCCCCACAGGCTTGTACAGTAGGCACTAGGCATGATGGGTGCATCACTTCATCTGCCTCTCTTCTTACCCTGATGTGCCCATCACTCTGGAACAGGGTAAATCTGGACTCATCAGACCACATGACCTTCTTCCATTGCTCCAGAGTCCAATCTTTATGCTCCCTAGCAAATTGAAGCCTTTTTTTCCGGTTAGCCTCACTGATTAGTGGTTTTCTTAAGGCTACACAGCTGTTCAGTCCCAATCCCTTGAGTTCCCTTCGCATTGTGCGTGTGGAAATGCTCTTACTTTCACTATTAAACATAGCCCTGAGTTCTACTGTTGTTTTTCTTCGATTTGATCTCACCAAACGTTTAAGTGATCGCCGATCACGATCATCGAGGATTTTTTTTTCCGGCCACATTTCTTCCTCAAAGACAATGGGTCCCCACTATCCTTCCAGTTTTTAATAATGCGTTGGACAGTTCTTAACCCAATTTTAGTAGTTTCTGCAGTCTCCTTAGATGTTTTCTCTGCTTGATGCATGCCAATGATTTGACCCTTCTCAAACAGACTAACATCTTTTCCACGACCACGGGATGTGTCTTTCGACATGGTTGTTTAGGAAATGAGAAGCAACTCATTGCACCAGTTGGGGTTAAATAACTTGTTGCCAGCTGAAAGATAATCGCCCATGCAGTAATTATCCAATAGGAGGCTCGTACCTATTTGCTTAGTTAAATCCAGGTGGCGACTTTTTTTTTGGCCAGGCAGTGTACATGCAAACAACTTTACCGTTTTCTCCATGATGGACTCTCTGATGTGCCTGTCAGTTCAGAATCATTCTGATTCACTAACAAATGTGCGGTGGTAGGAACGGAATCAGCCGATGCGCACTTGTCATGATTTCAATGGTGATTTTGCTGCACAGTTATTTTTGCGTAGAGTAAGAACTTTTCTATGCACGTATGGGTAAATGACGCCCAATGTAAGTAGTATGTGTAAATATACTGTGGTAAATTTACCTCCATCTTAGCACCCAGATCTCCCTGCTGATCTCACAGCTCAAACAGCCATAGAGCCAGTGGGTTTTTACTGGCTTGAACTACTGCCGTGTTTTTGTACACCCGCTGTCATGGGCACAAAGAGTGTGGAAGTAGATTAAGAGATTCTTGCCTTAAATGTGTTCAGAAACATATTTGGTTCACTTTTTGGCTGTAATATGACAGTTTGTGAACAAGTGAATGCCATACTGTTTCCTGTATTGTAAAAGCAGAGGCTGAAAATACTCAAATCAAACATTAAAACTAGGCCGTGCTGATAAAATATGAACAAAGATTCTGTTACTGCATTGTCTTTTTCTCACCCAAAATGTTCTCAGAAACATATTTTAGCTTAGGCAACAACTGGAAACTCAAGGTCCCTGAGTGAGTTTGGTTGGAAAAAACGTATGCAATTCTTTATCACCCCTGGACTAACAGCACTGAAAACTGAGGGTGCACTGAGATTCATAAGATAATGGGGATGGCTTTAGTCTACTCATTTGTCACATTATACTTAGGAAACATACCTGAAACTATCCCACACAAAGATAAGTAGAGTCAAGAGTTTATTAAAGATACTTTTAGCAAGTAGCAAGAAAGCCATAACTCGCAAATGGTTGTAAATTGATCCTCCAACATTGGCCCAATGGCTAGGGATTCTAAACAAAATTTTTATTTTAAGACTTGAGATGGAAAAATGTACGAAATACTGGGAGGAATGGATTTGTGTATAAATGTCGTTGAAAAAACTGTGACACTGTACAGCCAGATATAAATGTACTGTAATTTGACCTTGTAACACCCACGACAAACTTATGTTCTTTGTTTCTTAAATAAAAAAAGAGTTACAAAAATAAACATATTTTTGTTCACTGTTTAACTACAATTTGAGTTCATTGTTACCAGCCACCTGCCATATTGTTTCCTGTGTCAAAAAAGCCAAGCTCATATTACCTCACCTACCAGCAGGAGCATTTATTGGTCCATTGTGGTGCAGTGCATTCTGGTAGTTGTAGGTTTTCTTCCTCTTGAGCAAAAGGGAATGCCATAGCCTTTTTCATCTGTTTTCTCTGGTCATGTAGCAACAATTTCAAGAGTATTTGTGTCTGTCTAGGACATAGACATCCCAACTTTATGAAAAGACCATCTTCTAAGCAGTGAAATATTTCTTTAAAGAACAACAGGTGTTAGCATTATATTGTTAGATTATTGTACAGCATATTTTGTGCATTAGCCCACGTTATTGTTGCAGTACAGTTACAGAAGGGCTGTTGATCAAGTATATTCTTAAACTTTAAAGATGGCATGTATAGAAAACCTTTACCAGATAAGAATCCGTTTTTACCTCTGAGGATTTCTGATAAATAATGTTGTGCAAGAGCTTCACTGCATTTACTGTATGAAA
The DNA here is from genome assembly GCF_041903045.1 of Epinephelus lanceolatus. Classification (NCBI taxonomy): domain Eukaryota; kingdom Metazoa; phylum Chordata; class Actinopteri; order Perciformes; family Serranidae; genus Epinephelus; species Epinephelus lanceolatus. The sequence continues at coordinate 19,597,154 of NC_135735.1, forward strand.
ATGAGGTCTACCTCAGAGCAAGAGTGGGCTACATATAGTTTCAAATGGCTGAGTGCTGTGCTGGCCAACAGTCCTGGACTTTGTGTGCGTGTTGAGTCTTAAAAATGAAATATGTTGACATTATCAGCAGGGACTTGGCTGGGTTCAGCTGGATTGGAGGGGATGAGATTGAGATGTCATTCCATCCCACTACAAGATAATCTGTACTGACCTTCTGTCGCTTAGGTCCCCAAGTGTGTTTGAATCTGTAGTCAGAAGAGGCTGCAGCAGTGCCGGAAACGGAGGACTTATAAAATGTTTTTGTCAGTGCAAATAAAAAATGTGACATATTTGTTGCAGATTACAACATGTATTATTCATCCAAAGGCACCAGTTGGAGAGTCCTTTTTTAAAACATAAAAAATAGTGTGCGATTAGCAACAAACAGCAGTGGCTGTAAAGTGGTTCTGTCCTTTTCCCTTTGGAGTAGCGTATTCCTGTTAGAGCAGAATCTGAGAGGATGGACATCCATTATCTGCGGTGCCGTGGAGGTAGAGAGAGGATTATCTGGCTCCAGCAGGTTCAGCTGGCGTCCCACAGTTTGCAGACATCAAGATCCATCTCCCAACTGTCGATCAGAGTCTGGCACGTGTCTCCATTAGCACCTTGTGGCAGATGTTTTCCATCCTCCATCCATCGCTTAGTGTCACACATCCTTAATTGGGCATGGTAATTATCCAATCGCGCAATATTAAGTGTCCTATTTGTGGAAATGCGGTTGCTGAAAATGAATAGTTATTGATCACCAACACTGACATTCAACTTACTCCTATTCGCACATTAGCCTAGCATTGATTGCTGGCAGCCCTTCCTGTGTGCAATACTGTGGATCGACCGGATTCCTAATGTGTGGTCCAGGCTTGACCATTAGAACCATCCATTATCACACTCGCCATCCACAGGCTTGTCACTAAGGCCTGGTGGGAAATTGGCAAGCAGACATGATTGTGACTGTGAGGCAGAAGCAGATTTAGGTTCTCTAGTTTCTGTCAGCAAGCTATTGCATAATTAATCGATTACAGCCCACACTGTATGGGTTTGTTGCAGCTTAGAATATGTATGAGCGTTGTTTTATGTTTGTGAGTTAGCCTGTTTTGTTTCGTTGTTTGTCAGTCACAATATGTGCTTTTTACAATAGGCATTAAGCCTGTGGATTAAGTGTTGAATCTATTGTGTTTTCACATACAGGAAGCATTGATCTTTAGCATATATGAATTATTTATACGTCTCATGGTGGGACTTTATATGTGTTTGCAGTAGTCATGGCCGGATTAACCCATCAGGGGGCCCTTGGGCAAAGTGGGCCCCTGTTATACCTCCACCCACCCACTCACTCACACTCAACTCTCTACGCACATGGCATAGCATACATGACAGCTTCATTATCTGCCCAGAGACCAGTATGCCTGTACTGGATAATACTTCCTTGCTTTAGGCTTCTCTGTGGAAATTTAATCAAAGTTATAAACCACAACATTTCAGTCCTGGTTAATGTGGTTACACCTTTACTGGTGGCAACAGCAGCAATTTGAGGGGGTGTGAAGGGAGGGGACGCCATCCTCTTGGTTAGCACAATGACCAAAATGCACCTTTACCTTTGCTTGATACATCCTACCGGAGTTTTAGTTTCAATATTCATTGATTGAGGACTCTGAAGAGGAAATACCGCAGGTGTAGCTGAACAAAAAAATCGGAAATGTTATGATGGACTAAATGGGATCTGTTTCTATGTGAGAATGTGCTGAATCTCTGTTGACAAACCAATAAAAAAGATAAGTGGAAAAGAGAAGCCTCTTAGCTGTAATGATACCAGCATTGTTTTTGTTCTCTAGATATTACCCAAAATACCTCACATTTTATAATGACTGTCACCGAGCTGTGATTTAAAAGAAACGGCCTTCAAGTGAAACAAACCAGGTCCATCCCGCCCTTTAAAATTTATGAATCACCTACTGGGTAACAGCAAGTGTGGTTTATTATCCAGAAGTCTCAAGGCTGTAAACAAAGAAGCAAATCCAAACGTCTGTGATTAATAAATTGTATTTCTATGACTGCTTCAAAATTAAAGGAACCCCGTGTTTCACCAGTGGGATGCTTTTAAAGTGAGGAAGCAGCAGTAGGAAATGTTTGGTTTGCATTAGCGGTAACGCGGTTTTGACATGGCTGTGGAAGACGAGAGACTGATGTCAGTGAGATAAAATTAAAAACAGTCATGGTGGATTTCATGCTGCTTAGCTTCCTGTGAATCCCTTTTGTGCCTGAAGGCAATCTGAGCCCAGCACAGGAATGGCGGACTCCGCCACTCACGGTGAAAACTATTATATGTGAGGTAACTACTACATGTAAATGCATTGAATGGCTTTTGATGGCAAATGCTGACCATAATAGTATAAAAAACAGGCTTTGATTTCAGGTAAATCATGAGGATTATAAATTTAAACACAACTTTATTTGACATGCAGTGATTCTGATGATGGAGTTTAAATGACGGTATTTAAAATCTCCTTTGGTGCTCTTTGGAACTCTAAGACACATCCACTCACATATATTGCTATCATTAGTATTTTATTCCTTTTGTCCTTGTCATGTCATTATCAAAGTCAAATACAGTCAGTGTGCACAGCTGCTTATCATTCTCTCCCCTCCTTTCTCCCCTCTGTCCTAATGGAAGCCCAGTCAGCTGTGTGCAGCCTGATTTCATTGCTTATACCGGTTGTCCGCACAAGCAATCTCTTTATGTTCTGCGTTTATGGGTAACCTGGGCTTGCTGGGGGTCCAAAGTTTGGGGGGAGATCTATCATCGTAACACAGGTAGGCAGTTTAATAACGCTGCTGTGTACCCCCGAGAAAAGCTAGGCATTTATTTAATGTAACATGGGCAATGTTGGGGGGCTGACAGATGGCCCAGGCAGGAAAAATGATGTCCTGTTACCTCTACCTGCTGAATTCATATAGGACAGTAGGGAATGTGCTGCCTTAAACTCTCTATAGGGATGAAACTGTACATGCAAATTAAGACTTTGACTCCTAATTTATTTTTGTACATTTTTGGAAATATGATACGCTATGGGATTATAAATGTCTAAGTTTCACCGCTCACCACCCCCCTCCCCTCTCCCTACTTAATGAAGCATGTCTATCACTGGCTCCACATTAGCTGAACTGTAGCGGATCTCAAGAATCAAAATATTCTCTCTCCTCCACAATAAGCTTTTTCAAAAGCACCTGGGAACATAAGTGGGTTTTTTTTTTCTTCTTCCTGACACATGAAGTGTGACTTCCCCATACGAGATACGAAGCTCAGGAACAGCAGGACTTTTACACACACACACACACACACACACACACACACACACGTATAAATCTGCATTGTTATGCCAGGAGGAGGCGGATAAGGGTGAAATTAATGAGTTACACCTTAACCACCTTCCATTTAAAGGACCAGCGTGGGATCTAGGACTTAGGGGATCTATCGGCATAGATAGAATATAATACTCATAATTATGTTATGTTCTGCCCTTCTGTGCCGTTTGCATGTTCTCCCCGTGTCAGTGTGGGTTTTCACCGGCTACTCCGGCTTCCTCCCACAGTCCAAAGACATGCAGGTTAATCGGTGACTCTAAATTGTCCATAGGTGTGAATGTGAGTGTGAATGGTTGTCTGTCTCTATGTGTCAGCCCTGTGATAGTCTGGTGACCTGTCCAGGGTGTACCCTGCCTCTCACCCAATGTCAGCTGGGATAGGCTCCAGCTCCCCCGCGACCCTCAAGAGGATAAGCGGTTATGGAAATGAATGAATGAATGAATGAATGTTTTCATGTGTTTCTGTTTGCTTAGAATAAGCCCTTCATATCTACATAGGAAGCAGGTCCTTGTCTATGCAGTCTGCTATTTTACACCACCATGTTTCTACAGTAGCCCAGAAACAGGCAAATCAAACACGGGTTCTATATCGGGCCTTTCGCATTTTTTACATCACCTAAAATCCATCTTAGGTTCTTCCACATGCTTGGAAAGGAATGGGTGAGGGGAGGGGGACTCGACTGGTTGTAATCTACAACCTTACCACTAGATGCCACTAAATCCTGAATGCTGCTACTTTAATAAACAAAGTTTTTGCCAGCTAAAATTCAAACACTCACCTTCTACTAAGATATTGCTCTTTTACCTTGTGTTTTGTGTTTCTGGCAGACACTGGCACTACTTATTTGAACTTCTACCCTAACTTTATTATTACAAAACCAGGTGAAACAGAGAAAACACACAGACTTGAATATAAAATATAGAAAAATACATAAAAATACATGAACATATGCTATGACCAACCACACAAGCTCACATAAAACATCAGTTAGAGTCAAACACCAAATCTGGTGTACATACAGATACCATTATCCCACCCAATTGAGGCTGTTCTCGAGCACTTTTCGTATGTACACCTCAAAAGTAATGTACCAGAATTTGAATATAACCCATGTAATCAGCAGTTGCAATCATGTCACCAATGCGCTTATGAGAGCAATGAGGGAAGTAGAATAAAGAGTGAAAGTCTGGGAGGCAGGTTGGGGCAGTGGATGGGTCAAATAAACACAGGACTTTCCCCCAGGAGACTGATGTTTGTGTCCCATGGTAAACCAGATGAATGAATGAATTTATTTTGAGCAAAATAAAAATAAAAACAAAACCAAGAAAACATCAACAGACATGCTCAAAAAGGAGTAGGACATAGTGTACACTTATATAATCTCACTATTCATAATTCATAACAGTCTTAGATATTTAATATACAAACCCCATCTCAACCAAGTCCAGATAAATAGATAAACCAACCCATCAGCATCACCCCTCTTTGTCTGCATACCTCCTAAATATACTGTGTCTGTACATCTTTTAAAAGTGCTCTATAGTTGTGCTTTCCTTTAACTAAATCCACCACACACACTGAAATACACAGACTTTTCAAGGTTGTATGAACACAATGGTTTTTTAGATTTAATGATCCTCTTAAACTATATTCCTCCTCTCTGTCACAAAACATTTTTTTAATATTGCCTGGCAGTAGATGAGATATTTTAAGGTACATCGTCAGGTTATGTTAAGTATAGAACTTTATGTTGCATATGTAACATGACTCACTTAACTGCGTTTCCTTCGTTAACGTAACCTACATAACTTTAAGTTAAGTATGTAATGTGATGATGCCATTCAATTCAATTTCAATTTTATTTATAAAGCCCAATATCACAAATCACAATTTGCCTCAGTGGGTTTTACAGCATCTGACATCCTTCTGTCGTTGAACCCTCACAGTAGATAAGAAAAAACTCCCCCAAAAAACACTTCATTGTAATGCTTTCACAAAAATAGATAAACAATAACACAATAACAGTGCAGGAAATTGCGCTTAAATGGCTAAATCTTATGCACAGTAGGAAATGTTAGAACATCTAATGTGGCAACACATCACACAGCAGTGGATGAATACCATTAAATATATTCATTTCCTTAGTCATAATAAACACTCAAGCTTTTAGCTATGTTATAATTAGCAGGTTCTGTTTGACATTAATTTTGGGAGCTCTGCACAATCTCTGTGAGTGACGCATTTCATTTAGTGATTACTTCTCCAGCCAAGCAATATTCTCCAAATATTAAGGAAAAGAGATGGTCAGTGTGCTGGTGCAGTGTGCTCAGTGCATAATAAGAGCAGCAGTTGAGTTGCTCTGCATGTCAGTTTAAACATGCTACTCTGCAAACAGGATGTAAAATCTTATTTAGCTCAGGCGGCACCAGATTCGTCTTCATAGAGCATCTTCATTAATAAAACAGGAGGGTTTAAAAAAGAAAAGGTGTCCTCTGCAACTCAGTGCTTCCCAAAACAGCAAAGGTGTTTATAGTTTGCTTTGCTCATAAATATTTCAAATGAAATTATAAAGGCTTTTTAATACAAATCTTCCTGAAATACAAAGTTCAGCTGCTCTCAGAGTGCCTTTGACATTTCATCGCATTTAGTGCTCTCAGATATGTTTGATGTTGCCATAGTCCACATAGCATTTGTAAAGATTTACAGAGTGTTGCTGCAGAATATTTGCTTCCTCTGTGTGCTGGCTGTGTACACCACTTCACAGTGATGCTCCTTATTGCGTGGAAAGTTTGCTGTGGCAAGAAGCCCGCTTGTAAATCATGCATATTGGATGAGACGTGCAGCAGATGAGCCTGGGCCCTCCAGTCAGGCCTAGCATTAATTAAATATCTATTGGCCCTGCTTTCATACCTCATTTCATGCCACATTCACACCTTGTCTGGGCTTGTTGAGGAAAAGTTAAAATGAAAGTTGTGGCCTTGCAGCTTCATATAATTCATAGCACTGCACGGCACAAGCATCATGGTCTTAACACTGTGAATTCTGACTTGATTTCTACAGGGAGTGCACAAGAAAAACTTTAGAGTTGGAATGAAACCAGAATATAGTAAAACAATTTCACTTAATGTGAGAGATGATTGCAGCTGATTGCGAGTTTAACCATTCTCTTGATAAAGTGAAAATTGCATGAGACTGTAGGCAAAATAATCTTTGATATAAATGGTTGTGTCATTGTTTTGAGAAAATAATTCAATGTTTATTTAAGTGCACCACTGAACATTTAGAATTTTAAAGGAATTCTGATGCTTAGTTATGAAATATTAGTCTCCTGTCATAAACTGCTGCTCTGTTTTGCCCCCCTGTGGTTTCCTATATTTTCTACAATGCTGAAAGATGCTGGATATGATGGCTGAGTATACACTCGTCAGCCAAAACATTAAAACCATTGGCTGGTGAAGTGAATAACATTGATCATTTTGTTACAGTGCAATGTTCTTCTGAGGAACCTTGGCTCCTACCATTCATGTACAGTGCCCTCCAAAAGTATTGGAACAGTGAGGCCAATTCCTTTATTTTTGTTGTACACTGAAAATATTTGGTTTTGACATCAAAAGATGAATATGGGACAAGAGATCAACATTTCAGCTTTTATTTCCAGGTATTTACATCTGGATCTGATACACAACTTAGAAGATAGCACCTTGTGTTTGAACCCACCCATTTTTCATGAGAGCAAAAGTATTGGAACATGTGACTGACAGGTGTGTTTTGTTGCCCAGGTGTCTCCCAATTACATTGATTATTCAAACAATAAATAGCACTGAATGTCTGAGCTCAGTTTCAGATTGGGTACGATAGGTTTTGCCTGTGCAGACTGCATTTAGAGGTGGAACCAACATGAAAACCAGAGAGCTGTCTATGGGTGAAAAAGAAGCAATTGTGAATCTGAGAGAAGATGGACAATCAATCAGAGCCATTGCACAAACATTGGCCATAGCCAGTACAACCATTTGGAATGTCCTGAAGAAGAAAAAAAACACTGGTGTACTAAGCAACAGACGTCGAACAAGTAGACCAAGGAAAACATCAGCAGTTGATGACAGAAACATTGTGAGAGCTGTAAAGAAAGACCCTAAAACAACTGTTAGTGACATCAGCAACAACCTCCAGAGGGCAGGAGTGAAGGTATCACAATCTACTGTTTGCAGAAGACTTCATGAACAAATGTACAGAGGCTACACCAGATGATGCACACCACTCATTAGCAAGAAGAATAGGAAGGCCAGGCTGGAATTTGCCAAAAGGTACAGAGATGAGCCTCAAAAATTCTGGGAAAAAGTTTTATGGACTGATGAGACAAAGATTAACTTTTTCCAAAGTGATGGAAAGGCGAAAGTTTGGAGAAAGAAAGGATCTGCTCATGATCCCAAACATACAAGCTCATCTGTGAAACACGGTGGAGGTAATGTCATGGCTTGGGCTTGCATGGCTTCTTCTGGGACGGGCTCTTTCATCTTCATTGATGATGTAACACATGATGGCAGCAGCAAAATGAACTCACAAGTCTACAGAAACATTTTGTCTGCTAATTTAAAGAAAGATGCAACAAAACTGATTGGGAGATCCTTCATCATGCAGCAAGATAACGACCCAAAACACACTGCCAAAACAACAAAAGAGTTCATCAGGGGCAAGAAGTGGAAGGTTTTAGACTGGCCAAGTCAGTCTCCAGACTTAAACCCAATAGAGCATGCATTTTACCTGCTGAAGAGGAGACTGAAGGGAGTAACCCCCCAAAACAAACAACAACTGAAAGAGGCTGCAGTGAAAGCCTGGAAAAGCATCACAAAAGAAGAATGCAAAAGTTTGGTGATGTCAGTGGGTCACAGGCTTGATGCAGTTATTGAAAGCAAAGGATTTGCAACTAAATATTAAGTCTCATTCACTTTAATCTATTTTAAGTTTATATGTTCCAATACTTTTGATCACCTAAAAATTTTGTGTTCCATTACAAATAATGCTATCTTCTAAGTTGTGTATCAGATCCAGATGTAAATACCTGGAAATAAAAGCTGAAATGTTGATCTCTTGTCTCATATTCATCTTTTGATGTCAAACCCAAATGTTTTCAGTCTACAACAAAAGTAAACGAATTGGACTCACTGTTCCAATACTTTTGGAGGGCACTGTAGATGCCACTTGACACGCTACACCCACCCAAACGACATTACAGACCAAGTACACCCCCCTATTAGCAACTGCGCTCCCTGATGGCAGTGTTCCCCCCAGCAGGACAATGCACCATGCCACACCACAAAAGGTGCTCAGGAATGATCTGGGGGACCTAACTAGGAGCTCAAGGCATCAACCTGGCCTCCAAACTCCCCAGATCCCAATCCGGTCGAACATCCATTGGGCATGCCGGTACCTTACCTCGCAACCCACAGGACTCAAAGGATCTGTCGACAATGCCTTTGTGCCAGACAACACATGACACTCACAGAGGTCCTGTCTCCATGCCTTAATAGGTCAGAGGCCCCACTGCAGATCGGACTTGACTCTGACCTATCGAGACTGAACAAAGGACCTCTGGGGTACCGCTTTGTCCCACAGATGCTTGATCAGATTGGGATCTGGGGAATTTGAAAGCTAGGCCAATACCTGGAGCACTTTGTCACGTTCCTTGGACCATTCCTGAGCAGTATTTGCAGGCGGCATGGCGCAGAGCCTTGCTGGGGGGCTACTGCGATCAGGGGTACTGTTGCAATGAGCAGGGGCACTTGGTCTATAACAATGTTTAGGTGGGTGGAGTGTGTAAAGGGGCATCCACATGAATGCCAGGACCAAAGGTGTCCCAGCAGAACATTGCACTGTAATTAAATGACTGATGTTATTCATTTCACCTGCCAGTGGTTTTAATGTTTTGGCTGATCGGTCTATAGTTACAGTTGTAAAATGTAACACTGGACATGAGACACCTGCAAAAACCCCACACTTCATAGAAGTTTTAACGTCTAGATTATGAACATTCAAATCAGCATAATTAATTGCAGTGTTCTCACAATCACACATAATCTGTGCCTCTGTGCTGATTTTACACTTATATTTATCAGACCTCCACAGTTTCACCTCCTGTGGTATCGTTATCTTCATTACAGCAGAAATAATTTGTCTTAATAAATGAAGATTTAGAAGAAATTATAACAAAGGACCAACTCATTTGAAACTGTTCCCCTTAAAAACAAAACATTTCTGTTTTTTGTTGTTGTTGTTTTTAAAGCAACCCCTTTTCTGCTTCCTTATCAGCAGCCGCTACATTCAAGAATGCTCAAGCAAGCGTGATTTTACAGTCTGCCACACAGCACTTTTTTTAATGCAAAAAAATCTACCAAATTTATGTTTTCCCTCTCAGACTGCCCATGTGGTCTTATTGTTTGTCTGGCTTTGACTGCCTGAGAGCAAACTGCAGATGTTGAAGCAGCCATGAAAACTTTGACAAAAAGATAAAGGCAACAAAACATCACTGTGATTGATTACTACTTTCATAGTGTAATGACATACCTGGAAACCAATTGGTGCCTGGATGTAAAATAGTTTATCAAACTTGGGAAACTTTGGAAGAGATTTAATAATATTGTTAAGTGTCTAACATATGCACTAATGTGGGATCACACATGCAACACATTTAAGGTTAGCACTAAGATAGGAGAAAGCATGCTTTGGAAAATACCTGCAGTGGAAACTGTAATAAGTGTGTTACTATGTAAGATGTGTCAGGCGCTGCAGCTCCCCTGCAACCCTGAGCAGGATGAGTGGTTACAGATAATGGATGGATGGACTGTAAACAATCCATACAGTATTAAAGTATGTCAAAATGTTTAAATTCAGCTTTAAAATTCATTGTTTTTTCAGACAAGGTTGATATTAAAAACAGTATTTTGACATATATGAAGACTTCTGGGTTTACAATATGGTGAACACACCCTGACAGGTCATGCACTGTTTTGTAGGCCACTGTAGCTTTTAGCTACAATGCTAAGGAGGACCTCAAGCTAAACTGCCTTTTAAATGACAACAAACTGTGGCGTGATTTGTTGTTTAAAATTGTGTATATTGCTATAAAACCTTATGCTCAAAGATGTATACAAGTTGGAGGTGGTCATGCACGGAGACTGTACTAGTGAATACTTTCACAGTGTGACTGTGATGGTGAGCCAGTAATTAGCATGCAGGCAATGCAGGATAAATCCTCCAATGGGCCGAGCAGCATCCAGATAGAAAGTAACATCTTATATTCTCCTGAGACCCTGTGTCCTTGTATGAGGACATCACATTTTGGGTTTACTTGACCTTATACTTTATTCTACTTAAAGCCATAGTTGGTAATGTTGGAGAGCTAGCAAGATTTGAAAGCGGCACCTCCTCTAAGCTCCACCCCCTGCTCCCCCTCCCGTCAGTGCTCCATCCAAAGCCACGAGCCCAGACATGCCTGAACACTCATCCTGCAGTCAGCAGGGCAGAGGAGAGCCGAGTAAAATAACAAATCCCCCCGAAGCAAACAAATAATTACCTGTCCAACAGAAAGACAGCAACCTCTGCAGCACTTTTCAGGCCCTTCAGCTCCCTCAGTTGTCTCCACCGTTCAAAAGCTGGACTGCTGTTGATGTCAGGTTTGTCCTCTCACTTTATCCAAAGCCTTTTTTGTCGCAGCCTTTTCTGCCTCTGACTTTCTTTTCTCAGCCTGTTTAGTGGGGTGAGCCTTTACAAGTAACACTGGAAGTGATACTTTTGGCTGCATTTTCTCTGCCATTGTTCAGCAAACTCCTGCTAACTTGGTATTTCTGCTGAGGAGTGTGCTGAATATTTCCGGCAATGGTGACATGTGATGAGTGTGCGCAGGGAGGAGGGAGGGAGGGACAGAGCTCAGGCAATACGAGACATGAAGGCATCTGATTGGTTCTTTCCATTCGCACCGAATGGCAGGGGTTGGTCAGAGTTTTTACAGGCCTGCAGCTGCCACAGAGGTCAGATTTTTTTTGTTCCTTTTTCTGAACACATTATGTATTGACTACTCTCAGGATGGAAGCACCATTTCACCCAGTATAACAAAAAGTGTTTCTGAACAGGATTACCAACTATGGCTTTAACCTACGGCTGTTGTCCTCGATTGTGGACACTTTTTTGTCCCATCTCATGGTAGTAAGAGCACAATACACTAATCCATGTGAAAACAAGATGGCAGCCATCTCTGCCAAGTCAGTCTGCAGTATATCCCGACAACAAATTAATTTTAGCAACAGTAACAAGATAAGGTGCTGTTAATTACAAATTTACCTTGTGATACCTTGAAATTGTGAATAAAAAAAAGTGCATTCCTTATGAATTGAAGTGAACAGAGACCGCTATTATCAACACAAAACTCTCACACAAAAAAGTCATATTTATCCAGTTGTATGCTCAGTACTTCCCAAACGAACGCATTTTTGCTAAAGCATTATGATTTAAAAGAAGTCAGAACAAGCAGTCTCTTGCACGGAGGAGTGGTGGAGAGGTTGAGAAGCTCAGATTTTTAAAAACTGGAATCAATGTATACAGTGTGTTTTGAAAAAAGGGTTTGGTAAACTGCAAGTTTCATACAGATGACATTTATGAGGATGGTGTTGACTTCTGAAAGACCACCAAATTATTACCTACATTTTAAGAAAAGTGTGAAGGAATTTTTGAAAATGTAAAAATCCTTGTTTTTGTTTTTTTCCAAATATCATCACATTAGTGTTTTAAGCTGGTTTAGCTTCAAAAAGTAAAACTATAAAAGCAAAAAAAAACCTCAGAAAATAAATAATTGTTATAATGCATCTACACAAAAACTAGAGAGCCTCACAGAGCTTCACAGAAATGCTCATATACTTCTGTATGACAGGGATGTTGGGATGTCAGAAGTTGATCATGTAGCATGTTTGCTTCCAGACTGAAACACAGGTGCCTTGATTTACCAAAGCTTAATCCTGTTATTAGTAACGGCCACTGTCCATAAATTGATAAACATGTCATGACGATGCCTTTGCTGTTTTGTTAACCTCGGTGCTCAGACAAGACATACTGTCCATAATGTCTGACCAGCCTTGGATTTTAGCGTATTCAGCAGAGTGGCTGCTTTCTTATCTGGCACTTTGTAGAAAGTCAGCAGCACTGTTCACCTTGGAGTCTTTTTGATGATGTCTGAGGGATTCCCCTAATCCTCAGAGGGTAGGGTGGAGGGCACTTTCTCCCTGCTGAGGGGATGAAGCCACTTAATGGATCACAAAGTTAATCAACCGCAGGGAGAGCCTGACTGAACTGGAGGAATAGGTTGAACCATTAGACTGGAGTCCTCTGGGACACACACACAGGCACACACACATCAGTCTCCTTAAACCCAATAAATAACCAACAATCAGTAGCCACTTTATTGGGTACACAGTAGCTAAACCTGTTGTGATATTTTGAAAAATCTAATGTTTTTTTTTTATCCCGTTCATTTCAGTAATAGCAGACTAAGGATTGTGCAATACAAATGATGGGCACTACACACGACATCCTGTTGAATCCACACACCCCTTTTTAACACTTAACACACACTTAAGTTTCATTAAGGTAATAACTTAATGTAAATGGGAGCTTCACAATAAATACATGTTGTTTTATCAGAACCAGTGTTTCAAAACTTAAAATGAGGATAAATCAATAATAGTAGAAGAGTGAGACAGAGAAATGATCTAACATATGAAACTGTGCACCGCAGTAATTAAAAATCAATTGAAACACTTGACTTCATAATGTGAAATATTATAGGAGGCCTCCTAATATAGGAGGCGTGTGACAACCAAATAAAGTCTGGGTAAAACAAAACTAAATAAGTGTTAAAGAGTTTGTTGCATGGGGGTGGTTTAGTGGGTAGAGTGGGTAGAGCAGGTGTCCTGTATATGAAGGCAATGTCATTACCACAGCGGCCGTCGACGTGGTTCCAGCCTGCGGCCTCTTGCTGCATGTCATCCCCACTTCTCCCTCTCCCTTTCACGTTTAGACTGTCCTATCTAATAAAGCCTTAAATTTTTTTTGAAGTTTGTTACACTACACAAACGTGTGTTAACAACCACCCAGCCAAAGTTAATGATTAAAAAAAAATTCCAATTACAGTAAATAAGGTTTAAAAAAAAACAAGCATTATTCTCTGCTCCGAGATGTTTGGGGTGTGTCCGCTGAAGGACCTGAGCCAAAGAATGAATGCATCTCCACAGTGACAGACTCTTGTTAGTTGCTACCCCAGTAACACACACAATCTATGACAGCACAGCTCACACACCCTCTGAACCGAAGAACGTTACTTTTAACATAATTTTTATATAGTGGGTACAAGCCGGTCTCACTCCAAAGTCGTCTCCATCCAGCGCTTGGGCAGTGACTTGCAATGGCAGACACTGATGTATTGGCATAATACGCTGCTGATCACCATTATACGTAGTTTAACAGCACTCAGTGGCATCGAGGGTAACACGGCAGGACAGGACCAAAAGTTAAGGCGGTGAAAGTTCGAGTCAAGTGAGTGGGAGGTGGGAGAGGCAGTGGATGGGTCCAACTAAATGACCTTCACCCTGGAGAGCGGTGTTCGCATCTCGTAAGATTATAAAGCAAAAACCTGTTCTTTTATTCTAAACCCAACCATGTGCGTTAGTTGTCGAAGGAAAAAAAACATCAATTTGTGTTGTTGTACTAACGTAGTGTGTCTGTTTTGAAAGAGACTGTATGTAAACGCTAAATTTCTTGTGAAAACAGAAGTGCATTTTGAAAGAAGACAATGCATGTAACCACAACGTCAACAACCAACTCACCCAGGGTACCTTGCACGTCGTATGTGGATGTGGAAAGTCCATGACCAAATGTTGATATGTGACGAGGTCGGAGTGAGAAAGTGTTGGTAGGGTCAGGGTTATGTTAAGATGGCTCTAGTGTGTCATCAAGCCATTATTTCAGGCCGGCCCAAAAAATCCTGGACACAGAAATGCTGTAGAAACGGTTTGGCCATCAGTACTACACAGTTACATCTTTTCAATTTTTCAACAATTATTTTCTAACATGTACAATGTGTGTAGAAAGAAATCACAGATTTTACTTCACCCAGACGTTAAACTCTTTCTTATTAATGTTACATTGAGCCTGCAAGGTCAGTGTGGTTTAGACATAGAAACGATCCATAACCAGTGATCCTGCTCTTTTATGTAATGAATTGCCATTGTAGAAAGTATGTTTTAGAAATATTTAGTTCTATCAATGTCCCTGACAGACAAAAAGACCCTTCGATCTTACCATTTCATTCACTGCAGCTTCACGGGGTCTTATACTGACAGACGTGACCCTGTAAGCACTCCACAACAGACGTATAAGCACTTAGTGATGAAGTGTCTGCAGGCTTATGATGTTGCGAGGGTAGTCATTCGAATGTGCTAAGACAAGAAATGCAATTCAAGTAAATACTTATTTGTATTCAAAGCTCTAGGATTTGCATATAATTGCCATAATAGTAGCTTAAAAGACGTGCACATCTGTTCTATCAAGCGTGAAATTTGTTACTCTATAAAAAGCAACACACATGGGACCAACATACCCTCTTCTCTTTTACTTACTTATTTTTTGCATTCTTTAGTATCAGACAGCCGAGCTGTCTTTCTCTTTCTTGATCAGCAGTTGGGTTCTGCATGTAACTTCCTGGACTGCTCATAGAGGAAAATAACAGCATTTGTAGTGTGTTCAGATACCTATAAAAAAATAATGTTTACATGCACTCCACAAGAGCTTCAAGTCGTCATGTGAATGATGACTGGCCTGTCAGGAGCAGAAGTGGATAGTAGTATGATGTTGTCATAGTGCTGCAGGATCAAATAGGGGTATTCTCATCCACTCAAAGACTGTCACCATGACATCACTCATTGGTTTGTGCACTACCATTTTGAAACCTTGAGTGTGGCATTTTGGTCGTCGCCATCTTGTTTGTTTGGAGCCAGAAGTGATCATATTTGGATGAGAGGGTGGAGCTGTGGAGGATCAATGGAAGGAGCTGACTGAGATTCCGAGGACACTGCTTTGGTAGCGACTTGTCAGTCATGAGTTAGCCACGCCCTAAGGCATACCCTGCTTTATTGGACCATAATTTCCAAAATGAACATCAGACTGTATTGAAGAAGACTTGAAACTAGCGATTGAGACCACAAACTTATTAGGAAAATGTTTTCTGACGTAATAAATCCAGTGAGTAGTCAGGTCATCTTCTTACCTACTTCTGTACAATTGGACTCCTTTTTAGCAACCAGTGGATTCACTTCCCGCTGGCCAAGATTGCAGGTTTAAGGCACTTCCGTACTTGCTCCCCTTTTCAGACCCAAAGATAACCCCTTGCATCTCCTGTGAGAGAGATGGTCCTGGATGGTTCCCATAGAAAAGCTCAGAGAAGTGGCCTTATCGGAGGTGAAGGAGTAAAGCAGATCTTGCATTTGCCAAAACAAACAAGTTACTCATCCCTAAAGTATTGTCTCTTGTGAAGTGAAAAATACTATTTTAAAACACTTCTTATGCCTAAGGCCCTGATTGCACACAAAGTGTTTTGCAGGTTGAAAAACGCAAGGCACATCGCACTGCCAACAGTAAGAAAACACTTCCTGTGCCTTTTTATTGTTGCCAGGCCACCACCCCTTCATGTCCTTACACTATCCTTCCCATGTAATCAGTCTAATGTTTATTTATTTTTTGACAGTAATTAGTATTTAGTTCCTAAAATAGACAGACAGAGGGTACCTGCTGTATCTCTGGTTGAGGGTGAGAGGCTGTCAGTGAATAGTTTGTTGGGCACAGGGAAACGGAGATCTGTGTGGATACATGAGACCCTAATAAAGAGGGTGGATCATGGGGAGTACCACCAGTTGGTCCGCCTCGATGATGGCTGTTTCTAGGCATATTTTAGGATGACTCAGGGACAGTTTGACAACTTGCTGTTGTATCGTTGGGCCGTACATCTCTGGGTATGCAGCAGCTGCTACCACCAGTTTCCCCTTCATAGCTTATCAACTGTAAACTTGTTTTCGTGACCACCACAGAAGGCCCTCTTCTCAAATCAGCAGATTGGACAACAGGAAAAAGATGATGTAAAAAGAGATGATGTGGGGTGCATTTCCGCTCTGAATTGAAGTGTTTTCAGCTTGAGGAATTCAAAGCACTCTGTCAAAGACCGTGAGCAAAAAGCTTCATTCTCATTATAAACAATTACAAAAAGACACCTCCAGCTGCTGAAACACTTCCTGTGTGATTCTGGCCTAAATCTCCTTTGTGCCGTTTGTTGCCCCTTGTGGTCACCAGAGGAAAAACACCCACTGAAACTGTAGTTCCCACCAGCTTTCAAGTATCAGTGGATGTTTTCCACCCTCTAGATTCAGGACGCAAAAATGAACCCGTTACAGTTTGACACAACACAATGAGGTATGGATGACAGTGCACATGGAAAACTTGCGCAGTAGACTGGACAGTCCCACTTGGGGCTATGGGACGAGGTCAGGGTAGACAGACAAGTCAACAAAGCCTGAGAGACCACTGCTCCCAACAGTCAGTCATTGTTGTTTTATTTTAAGCATGACTGCAACCTTTTACTTTTACCAAGTATCCTTCTTTTAAACATGACCATGATTGATTTCTAAAGCGAGTAGTTTTTATGCCTAAACATAACTTAACCTCAGCCACAGCGGTGACAGATGGACAGTGCTCATGTGTCATGTTGGAAGACAATGACAAATGATATATTTTGTTATTTAGTTCGGAGGACTTGTGTCTTTGCTGCGGTTAGTGGAGTCTCTGATGCAGCAGACTTAGTGAAAAACTGGTTCCTTTTTTTATCTATTGAAAACTCAAATATTTGCACCATTTAATCTTTTGAAATAGCAGCTTATAAAAAGTTGTTCATGTCTGTCTCCTATTAAAAATATCCAAATGGTATGAATGCTTCCTGAAGGTCGAGCAGCTCTCCCTTTTTATGTTTTTTGTTTACTGACTTTTAGCTTTTCCTTTAACCTTTGAAATGCTGTCATTATTTTTGTAAATTCTCTCAATAGATGCTGCCGAGGAAGGTCCAAGCCAAAAATTTTGATTAATCTCTGATGTGCCTCTGCCCTCACCCCTAATTATTAATTTCCATTCCCAAAAAAGACACATTGTCTCTTATTTTTTATTTAAAGAAGTACACAAGCAATGTCTCATGTTTTGCTATCAGGATTTGCTCTTAAACTCTTTATTTCTTTCTTCTAACATAACCTCAAGGCTGCAGTTTGCAAACACAGCATTCAAAATCGTCACCATCAGTGTTTCCTCTCTTATTGATTTACCAATCACCAATGAATCCCTCTGATTACCTGTGTGAGAGAGGGCATGCAGACTCAAACGAACCTCGAGCTGTTTTGTAACCTCCTCGCTCCCGAGCAGCTTCTGAGAGATCTTCATCTTTAGTCAGGCGAGCAGCTATCAGTGGCCTAATCACCCATAAGCAATTCCACAGCTGGTCTGATGAATTTGGGCCAAGCCTTTTGGTGTGTGATCCCAGGGAATAATGCTCAGAGCTGCCTATGTTTACCTAAAGGTTAATGGAAGGTTAATACGAGAGGGAACAGCGCAAATTCAAAAACCTTATTATGCAAATTGTCTTTTCGGGATAGAGTAATATCTGGTTGTGATGCGGCCATGCTAATTAGTGGATTGTCTGGTTAAAACAGAGCCACCTCTGAGGTGTAATTTAAGAAAAATATCTTATTATTTATGGAGCCGACATGAGCTGGTTACTCAAACTGTGAAATAATTCTTTATTGAGGTGTTTCATTAGAACCTGATGAAGGTGAGTCACTTGGTTTAGCAGTGTCCTCCTCCTTTAATCAACTGTTTTGTGACTGTGTGGGCGTATTTTATCATACATAACCAGTGTGTTCCAGTTGGTTACTAATGCAGTTAACGTCATGCTGAGCTCAGCATCTAGCGAACATAATGCTGCAAGGCTGAAACAGAATGCACTACGTCCCAATAATTCTCATTCACAGTAGGGGTGTGCCATATCATCTCCTTCATGATAATACTGGTATAATTCTTATTATCATATGAAAAAAATTCATATTGGGATACTTGAGATATATTGACATATTGACGTCATACTGTTACAACAAGCATGGCTGAAAGCGAAATTATGACCGACTCCGTAGTGGTTCCAAAAAGTGGAGCAGCTATAGTGTGGAATAAACTGTGACATCCTGAACAATTTATGAACAGCCCCGGACTTCTCAGATTCTTAACAAGTCAACGCTCAGAGGGAACTCATTCGGCGGCTCCTCTGGCAGCAGCACAGCGTTTCTTTGCAC
Organism: Epinephelus lanceolatus; assembly: GCF_041903045.1. Taxonomy (NCBI): domain Eukaryota; kingdom Metazoa; phylum Chordata; class Actinopteri; order Perciformes; family Serranidae; genus Epinephelus; species Epinephelus lanceolatus. Next base: position 19,615,972 of record NC_135735.1, read on the forward strand.
ACAGGGGAGTCGGTGTTTTCAAGTGATTTTGTCATAAACCTTTGGTAATGTAAACCTACGTGACGCTCGCAGCTCAACAAAAATCTACATATTTGTGACTGTGTAATAGTTCTGGTATCATTACAGCCTGTCACAGGTTACAGCGTGATGATTTGGGAGAAATGGCAGAGCCTAAAGGTCCAGGTGGAAAAATCAACAACAACTCAATCATTTAGGATTTTGCTACACGAAAATAAATCACCTGTTGATTTATATATATAGATCCCAGGGCACATTTTTTGTAACTGGGAGCTGTTTAAATGTGTAATTTGTGGTAGATTTTATTTTGTTGAACTATTAATATTGTATACAGAATCTGAATCTCACTCTGAGTTACTGTTGTTGTTCACAAACTAAAGAAATGAGAGATCATTTTTGGTTAGTTTCTACTGAATATTTGAGGGCAAACTGTAAAACTATATCACCTATTTTGTTGCAATTCTGTTTTTTTTTAAATTAATAGTAATTTTTTTTTTTTTTTTTTTTTTTACTAATTTGTCATATTGTTAAGAATATTGTTATCGCAAAAATACCCTGAAATACTGCGATGTTATTTTAGGGCCATATCGCCCACCCCTAATTCAAAATCAGTAATTCCCAGAAATACAGCCAGATGGGAAATTTCACAAAAGCCAAAGCCAAAAAAAAGCACCCCAATGTCATCATATGCAACTGTTCTATACCATTTGATTATTAGTTGAAAAAGCCATCTTATTAATCACACAGGAAATACTTTCATTTAAGCACCAAAAGATCCAACATCCCTTAAATCCCTGAAAACTTTCCAAATTTCTTTGCAACCTAACGACCTCCAGGGCTGAAAAATTAAGCCAACATAAAGTACCCAAAACTTCAGTTCCTCTAATGGCCACTTGAGGCTGACTCCAGAAGTGAGTCAAGGAAGTTTAGAGTTTGCATTAATAGAAAGTTTGCACCAAGCTTGTTCTATATTGAATAATGTTTTGCTTCCTTTTGAGACACACTTTTGTTTAAAGACAGAGCAGAGCTGGATTATTTTAAAGAAATTTATGATTAAAAAATGGTAGCTGAGCTGTTAATGATGCTCTGATTTTTTTTTAAATTAATAGCAATTTTTTTTTTTTTTTTTACTAATTTGTCATATTGTTAAGAATATCGTTATCGCAAAAATACCCTGAAATACTGTGATGTTATTTTAGGGCCATATCGCCCACCCCTAATTCAAAATCAGTAATTCCCAGAAATACAGTCTGACCTCCTTTTATAGTTTATTTTTTAATGTATCTGTGAAGACTCTGCTCTGAATTTATCTAACTGAACAATGGGGGAAAAAATCTCAATGACTTCGGGCGTTTTTACGCTCTGAGTTAAAATTGTTCAATTCAAGGCCAAGTGGCAACCTCCAGAGCTGAAAAATAAAGCCAGCGTGAAGCACCAGAAACTGCAGTTCCTCTAATGGCCACTTGAGGCTGACTACAAAAGCAAATCAGTTCCCACAGACCCCCATGTTATAATGCCCACATTTACAGCAGAAATAGACATGTTTACAGCCTGGTATAATAAATGGTTTTGGTCTGTATGGCTAATTTCCCGTTCATGATAATTGTACAGGGGATGAATTTTTATTTAACTCACCTGCTTAAATGCTCTTCAGGCTTAACGTTATGCATAACAAGGGGTATGGCTGCTATGAGTGATATAGGCTTCCTATCCGATCCACCTCTTGCTCCTCCACAGCTCCACACTCCCCTCCAAATATGGTTACTTCTGGCTCCAATAAAAAAAGAGCAAAAAACAAAAACAAGATGGCAACGGCCAAAATGCGAAACCTGAAAAACAGTCATCCACAAACCATTGGGTTACATCATGGTTGCTAGGTCTAATAATTTTATACAGTCTATGCTAACTAAATAACAATCAGTATTACAATTCAGAAATACATATCCTTAGTTTTTATTTATGAAGATATTAACAATCACAATCTCACAATCAACACTACAGTAAGTACCCCTACAAATGCCATCAAGTTTCAAATGTTTCTAAATACTTGTTGTAGCACTGAAATACTTCAACAAGCTCAGTCGAAAGAAAAAAATACAGACAATCTGTTTCGTAAAATAGAAAAAATTGTTGTGACTTTATCAGAAAATTTAGTTTTCATGTGCGAGTCCATCTCTGAAAAGAAGGTGACTGAGAAAATAGGTTATAGGAGCCTTTAATGCCGCTGTTCATACTATTTATCCTTACACAGCAATGGAATAGATGTATGACCTTGTCCTGTTCATGTGCAGAAAGAGGTTGTTAGTTTGCTGTTGCATGGAGTTGACTTCAGTGAGGGTTAACTCCGAGGATATGAGCTGCTGCTGGTGAAGAAAAAGAAGGAGTTGGAGAAGGGCAGGTTTGCAGAGACCTTTGCCAGCGCATGTCAATTTGATCAGGCCTGTGTGTTTTGTTTTCCTCAGTGGAAAAAGGAGCTGCGCATAAAAAATTGAACACATCCCCTCCTTTTGTTAACACTCTCTGACTCCATCTGATACAATATTAACAGGGTTGTTTTGGGCTTGTCTTTTATCACTCGCTACGAATGAATGTAAGAAATAATTTTATTTTTCTTTCGCTTTTGCCAGTTAAATTGTTTCCATTAAGTTTATAAAATGATAAGAGAAGATTTTTCCAAAGACTTTGCTGTGTAGTAGTTCATCACAGTCTTCTGGGTTTTGACTGTTTTCATTATTGATTAACTGATTAGTTATTTAGTTGACAAAATGTCTGAAAATAGTGAAAAGTAGTTGTTACATTTTCCCGCAGCCCACAGGTAATGTATTTAAATTGCATGTTTTATTTAACCATTGATCAAAAATTCAAAGGTATTCACGTTATTCTCATTTATGACAAAGAAAAGCAGCAAAACATTTGAAAAACTGGAACCAGTGAATGTTAATTTTTTTCTTGAATAATTGCTAAAACTATTAATCAGCTATTAATAGTTGTGATACACTTTCTAAAAGTAGACATAGACTTAAAGGAACAGTGTGTAAGATTTAGCAGGGTTTAGTAGCATCTAGTGGTGAGGATTGCAGATTGCAACTCGCTGAAACTTTTCCAGGTTAGGATTCCTTTAGTATTCATTGTTCAGGGAGCACGGTCTCACTCCAAAGTTGACGAATTCTGGAGCTTGGGCAGTGACTTGCGGCATCTGAAACCAATGAAAAAAGGAGTCCTTTAGTGTCGGCATGAGGCTCAGACATGTTGCACATTTGAGGGTTTTTTAATCTGGAGAGAAAGCCAAAGACTTGGTACACCGTGACAATTTATAGTGTGTGACAAACAAGCATTGTAGGTACTGTGGGTACTTTTCATTACTGCACTCGCTGTTCCAAGTGTTATTTCCTGGCATTCAGACACCCAGCTCAGAGAGCAATTGCTTCTCCTTTCATAACCAAAATTGGCCGGAATCATGCCAAATCATTGAGCTGAAGTCACCTCAGGATAACAACAGTCACGCACACTAGGGCTGCCCCCTGATAGAAGACCAAATGTTCATTGAACAGAAAAGTCATTAGTCGGCAAGTTTTCATTGGTCGCTTAGTCGCAGAAGAAAAAAAAATGAAATTCTATTACACAGGCTAGTTAATAACATGTCGGGCATTCAGGATTTCAGGTAAATAGGCTTTACAGTGCTTGTTAAGGTTGCTTAGCAACCTCAGATGCAACCTGCCACATGGCACATGGGTAGTGCTTCGCGCTCGACCTCGTGATTTCAAGGTGGTTAAAGACGCAGCATGTGTACAGCCCCTAATTTCCAGGGCTGGTACTTGCAGTTATTCCACAGGCTAGTTAATAACATGTCAGGCAGGAAATCCAAAGTGTGGGATCATTTTGAGAAGGTGAAGGATGAACCCAAGGTGATATGTAAACTCATCTTCATTGGTCGACTACAAACATGACGTATCATCTGAAACATGGAAGTAGCTACATGCCCATTAGCCACTTAGCACAATCATTACTGCTTTGCCGACAGCGTTATTAACAGGCGGCTCGCTCAGTGTGTGATGTGCACTTGTAGATAAAATATAGGCCTATATTAATGAAGGTTCATTAGTACGGTTTTGTATTTCTCTGCAATGTAGCACAGTGTTAACAATGTTACTGATACTATTCTTTCTCACACCTTCAACTCAAACCATTGTGTTGCCCCGCCCAAAATATATCATTTAATAATTAAATTAATGTCGTAAACATGCGGGTGACTAGTTGACTAATGGCCCTAAATGACGACTGTTGGTTGACTAGGAAAATTCTTAGTCGAGGGCAGCCTTATATTACACAGTAAGAGTTTATGCCAGGTCGTCTGCTCCATAAACTATGGTGGCTGACACAAAAACACAAATTGCCTTATCTATAGCCAGTGTTTGGTTTGTCTGTTCTGGGCTGGTGTAGCAATGTGGTGGTGCAACATGGCAATCTCTGTGAACAAGGACCCGCTTCCTATGTAGATATGAATTCTCATTCTAAGGTAATTAAACCCGGCGATTCTTATTTTCAGATGATTGTACACTAAAGGAAACAAGCTTATTATATTATATTAAATTCAATATGTCCCCTAAATCCTGCACACTGGACCTTTGACTGATTTATTTTCAAAGCATATTTTTGTTTCCTACACCTATAGTGCACAAATCTTAAGTTAATATGTAGCTTCATGTACAATATGGATGGCTCAGCATGGCTCTTATGTATTAATGTATTAATTTCTTTTCAAGTTCTGTACATTAACTAGAATTTGATTCCTTTCTAACATTTACAGCTTGTGTGTTTAGTGATTGTGTGCCTTGTAGATGTAGTTTTCTCTGTGACAAACCAAATTTGTGGGAACAGGTTTGTCCAAGCTGCAGCCTGCTAAGAAAAGGTGTGGACACAGTGCGGATGCAGAGCTTTGAGTTTTCCACCCTGATTTGTATTCTGCCTGTGTGTGCAACCTGAGAGTGACTGACTGGCGGTCAGAGCCCAGTATTGACTGCTCTGAGGATGTAATAGAGGCTGGGGTGATGGGATCCAGGACATGAACACTCTCACTGTGGCATGTGCAGCAGAGCTATACAGGATAAAGCCGAGGCACTTAATCATTCTGCTGGCTCCATGCAGAGATGCACCGGCCCCTGTGTTTTAAAATAATGCTTCTGCCTTAAATTAGATTCCATTGATCCTGCTTTTCTCTATAATTGCACAAACAGGATGGATGCTGGTTTTATTGGGGGTCAGACCAGACATTTGAAATACTTTAGCTTTAAGTACAGGAGGTAAATTAAATCAGACAAAAGGCAGGTTGACCTGATTCAAGGTGATCCGACTATTTAAGCATTGTCAGACGATGTTTATCTAAGGGGAGCGAACCTGTGTCTCTGTTTCAGTTTTTCAAAACCTTACTGTACAAACTTTTACCGATCGTTTCACTGATTTCGTCTTAATGTGATTATCTGTTCAACACAATGCAGTAACTTCACTGTGCTAGGTGACTACACACGATGGCAGCCACAAAAGGCAGCAGTAAATATCTGTTTGCTTTATCTCGTCTCCCCAAACAGTCATGTGATGTGCTGTCAGTAAACACAGTATGTTTGTGTTTACCAACCTGGCCAGACTATGATTGCTTTCCAGTAAGGGTATAAGAAATGCAATAAATTTAGCCTCAAAGCGTCCATCTGTCTCTGGACAGAGCCGCCGCAGTCTGAGACACACAGAAATATCTACATACTTTTTGAGCTCTGATTCATTTTTCAAACAGGATGTTCGTTTTAAAGGGTCAGATTGGTGATAACTGAAGTGTTGCTGTTAAGAACAAACCGCTAACTGATTATACTAAGTGTTGCCTGTGTAGTCAAATCCTGCTGTAGTTAATTCTTCTGTGCCATAGAGCTCCTTTGTTAGGCAGAAACCATTAAAAACACATCACTGTTGCACTTGGTGACATGTTCCTTCATTAACATGAGCACACACACACTGGCTAGACATCATTTTGTGTCAATCACACATCCACTGACCTGCTGCCGTAAGTACTCACAAGTGCACTTGATGTGTATTAATCATCCACTGGAAATAGTCCCTCATATATAAGCTGCTATTTAATCAGGTGTGCCTTTGAGATCAAGATCTCATTTTCAAGAGAGACCTGAGGACATAAATAATGACATGAAATGTACAGAAAAAACTTACTGTGTATAAAAAATGCAACTCTTCTTATATTTGAGAAATGTGTTTAAGGAATTTAGCATTTTCAAACTATATCTGTCACCCATTTTGAAAGATTTATATCTTTGGGTAAAACCTGATACAGACAGGAAAGGTAAGTCAAAATGTATTGATAGACTACTGACTCTTGGTTTTGGTCTTTTCATGGTATTTGTTGATAATAAACTAGACCAAGAATGATTGCTAGCAGCTCTGTGAGCAGCCTTGTGATTGCACAGCATAGAGTGCCGAAGTCACGCCCCTTCCGGTGAAGCTCATGGGACCTTAGATCGGAAAAAATATGAATGACAGTGAATGAGGAGAGAAATATTGTATTTTGGTCCCGTTTGAGTTGTGACATGGAATCCAAATATGTCGTTAATGAATTTAAAACATAAATTTTAAGGTCAAGAAAGTCATACTTTGTGGTAAAACTGTTGAGATATAAGCTTTTGAAAAAAACATAATTAGAAAAACTACACAAGAGGCGGTCACGTATGTGACGTCATAGCTCTCGCTCGCTTCCTGCAGCTTGGAGTGACTGCAACCTGGCACAAAACACACAGACATCTTCAATCATAAATCGATTAATCATAAAACAGTGGAATTTCAGCGGGGAGGCCAAGCAGAAGGAAGCGAGCGAAAGCTATGACGTCACATACGCAACCTCCTCCTGTGTACTCTTGAGTCTTTCTAATTAAAAAGCTTATATCTCAACAGTTTTACCACAAAGTATGACTTTCTTGACCCTAAAATGTATGTTTTAAATTCATTAACAACGTATTTAGATTTCATGTCACAACTCAAACGGGAACAAAATACAATATTGCTCTCCCCATTCACTGCCATTCATATTTTTTCCGATCTAAGGTCCCATGAGCTCTACCAGAAGGGGCGTGACTTCAGCACTCTATTGCCTTGAGCTAAATGCTAATGTTAGCATGCTAACATAGCGGCAGTGACAATGCTGACATGCTGATGCTTCGAAGGGATCATGTTCACCATGTCTGCCATCTTAGTTTAGGCTGTTACCTTGCTAAGTACGGGGTAGTGTATAGCTAGCAAGTTAATTTTGCGAAATAAAACCCTTTAAATGATGACCAGCTTGCTGTTCATTTTCCTGCTTATTAGCCTGCAAGCCTACTCACTAAAGAAGTCAATAATTTGACACAAAATATTCATTTAAACAATATTTAATCAATTCATTTTTTTATTTTATTCATATTCAGATTTTCAGGTTTATAAACAAGCAATACAACTACAAAGGAGATAAACAATATAAAAAGAAAAGAAAAGAAAGAAGCAGAAAAAACGTGCTGGATACATAGGAATATGATCAGCAGAATTCCAGACACTAAATGGATGTATACAAAATGAGTGTCATGTATCAGTTCAAGGAGGACCTGAATGCAGACTAACAGGCAAGTTGAATTTTTAACAAAAAACGAGCTTTAATGCAGCTGATAGAAAACATCCAGGACACGCAGATAACTAATGGTCCAAATGAAAGCAGAACCAAAACTAAACTGAAAACCAACCCGGGATAATACGATGAACTGAAATGAATCCTAAAACCAAACAGAACACCAGACAGGAAACGGGGCAGGGAATGACACCAAGGACACAGGGGTGAGCACAGGAATGAACACGGGAATGAACACAGGATGAATGCAGGAATGAACACAGGAGGAACACAGATGAACTGACAAAGATCACAGGGAACCACACAGGTATATACATAGAAAACTAATCACAAGAATGAGACACAGCTGGATTAGAAAGACATGGGCAAAAGGAGAAAAATGGAGATTGGCTAACAACAAGGGTGTGGAGGGAAACACTAGGGTGGAGCAAACAAGACTGAATAACATAAAACAAGGAACACAAACAGAAAACTCCAAATCAAAGCCAATAGGATAACAGAATATAAATAACCTCAGGATCATGATAGTGAAATATACATATACATATGTGTACACATATGCTGACTGGGCAAACCTAACTGCACAGACATACATACACACACGCAAACACTTTAGGCCATTCTTAAAAAGATAAGACAGAAATGGTTGCCACGTTATATCAAAGATAGTGGAGCTGAGGGAAACACTGTGCTGAACCCTCTCCATGTGTAACGAGCTGCTAATGTCTGATAGCCAGGTCTTAAAGAAGGCACATCCTCATTTTTCTAAAGGGTTAAAATGCTCCTTTTTGCAACTGGTGAGTTGCGGTCCAAAAGTGGGCCGCAGGTCCATTCTGAAAGGACTGCAAGTGACTTGTGAATGGTAAATGGTAAATGGACTGTGCTTGTATAGTGCCTTTCTCGTCTTCTGACCACTCAAAGTGCTTTTACGCTATGTCACATTCACCCATTCACACACATTCACACACTGGTGGCAGAGGCTATCATACATGGTGCCACTTACTACTCAGTAACCATTCACACACACACACCGATGGAACAGCTAGTGAACCCCGATCCTCTGATTAGTGGGCAACCTCTACCTCTGAGCCACAGCCGCCCCATGTCAAGTTCGTAAGAAGCACACTTTATTTTGAAGTACAGTGAATTTCCAGCACTTTGCTTTTATTTTGAAGTGCCATTTCCTGCTGTAGAATGAGCGAGAGAATGGACAGCTACTTGACAGAGACAGCAAACTAGCACGACGACATGGCCAAACGCAAGTATGACACAGTATATATTAACCTGTGTGGACCTTGAGCTAATGACTAAGGAAGAATCTGGACCTGTGGCTGGACCAGTTGGAACCACTGCCATATTATATTGTCTTTCATTGCAGTTGTGATACAGCTAATAGGTGTCAGGTCTGGCCCAAGATGGCAGTGCATTGGTCAAGTATAATATGTTTGGGTTTTTTTAGCTTAGAGGCAAGACCGGATGAGGTGGCTCAGGGTGCCCTCTGCTGATTCACAGACAGAAGGGTAAAAAGTGTAGTTTAGTACAATGATTGTATTGATTTGAAAATGATGGATGTGGTCCTCCAGCGTCTATGACTGAGCCCATAGCAACAGGTTGTTATTCAGAATAGCGATCTGCCATTCAGAAACAGAAGACAATAGAATGCCCTAATTGACCAATCAGAATCAGGTATTCAACAAAGCTGTGTAATGACATTTGCTAATTAGCACTAAACACGAAGAACAGCTGAGGCTGATGGGAAAGTCATTAGCTCTGCATGTATTTGGTCATTGAATATCAAAATGTTGGACAAACGAAACTTTAACTTGAGGCCGGTTAATGAACCTGCTTGCACCCGTTCAGGTGTTGCACACTGATGTCGTCCCCTCTTCTCGCACTGCTATCCAGTAAACACACGTGGCAGCTGAAAAAAACCCGATGTGACACCTCTTGATTATGTCAACACCGAGAAAGAGAAAGAAAGACGAAAACAATACGGGAGCGTTCACGGTGGATCAATCATCATAAACTGGCTATTCATTAAACGCTGTAATTGTACAGACGACGTAAATGAATGAAATTGTGCTAAATGATATGATTTTGTGGATAAAGAGTTAATTTATTCTGTTTTCTCTGGGCGTCTGAATCTAATTGAAAGGGGACGCCGTCTCCAGCACAGAGCTATATTCAATTGTTCTGTCTGAGAATGGGAGCACTCAGCCTTCTCTGCAAGAGGTCTCAGGTGGTTTCTCTTCATTTAGCTTCTCTCCTCAGTTGATCTCGTTCTTGTGTAAACAAAACAATTCTGGGGGAAAACAACTGGCTGAGAAATATGCATGTTCCTTTATTTTATTCACACTTACCCTGCTTGTCATGCTCTATATCATAGATTGTGCCATACACTGATCATTATAGTTCATTCAGAGAAGCTTATAGCTGCACACATCAAAAGCACACGTGTGCAGCGAGTGCATAAGTGATGTGTCCCTACGTATGTGGGTTTCAAAGTGTGACGGATAATTTAGCATCTTTTTCTCAAGGCCTTGTGTATCATCACCCACGGGGCCATAAAGTGTGTGTGGGGGCCTTCTTGCTGAGCTGTTGGGTCTTCTCACTGTTATGGCCTTTTGAAGCGATGGTGCAGGAGAAAGATAATGGTTGGCGATCAGTACAACAGATGATGTAGCACTTGTTGGGGGGAGATCTGCAACCGCACAGGCAGCTAAAACAAGACATAAACATCTTCATCGGAGACATGGTGACAGGGTACACCTGTCTTATGCTGTCTGACTTGATGGACAGGATAGGGGACAGATGCATCCGTTTTGACGGGGACATTTTTCTATTTGTGTCAAATAATAGAAGACAGGTTCCAGAAATAGGTGGCTTTTTTTAGGAGCCCGACAAGATTAATGGAGATACAGGAGAGGACGACAACATTGTGGAGTTTGTGTCAGGCAAACTCCTCAATGCTGTGTGTATCAGGCTCTTCACAATAACAATGAGGACCCGTTATAATGTGAAGGAAATGTCAACAACGCATCTACTGTCATACATTGTAGACTTGTATTCAAGTGAGCCATGACAGGATAGATTAAAATATGAATTCATGCATGATAGAGATATGGTGTGTCATCTTTACAGTTTTATCACATGAATGCAGCTACTAAAGTGGACAAATGGAGAAATCCTGCATAAAGAGCAGCACTAATGAGCCATAACATATTTTAGATAAATAGTCAATGTCGAAACACATGGCTGTATGAAAAGTTATTTTTTTAATTGTGATGTTGTCAGATGACTTCATCTATATAATGTGATAAAAAATGTAAGTGGCAGACTCGCTGGATGTGCTTTAATCAGCTGTAATGAATCATGTCAAGTTGGACAAAAAGAAAATCCTGGGTCTTGTCAGATCAGAGATAAAGGTCCAGATCCAGACTGAAATGTAAATCAATCCTAATGAGACTATGAGCCGCTTATGTGATGTGAGAATATATTTTCCTGGGTTAGTGCAACTGAACATGCCCACATACTTATTACTGACCTGTCTGTTGTACAAATGCTAACCCCAGTAGCTACAACTTTGGTCATGATTGTGCTATGACTGAAAGTAAACCTTTGGATATCTGTTCTACCTGGTGACAAAACTCCTGGTTCAATCTCGTTATGTTCTAAAGACCTTAATTTAGGTCAAACAGAGTATTATAACAAAATAATACTTGAGGGTTACGTAAATATTTCTGTCACAACTTTTAAAACAGACATCTATAAATGAAACAAACAAATTGAATCTATGAATCTTTTCTTCATACTGTTTACGATCAGACAGTAGTTACAGCACTTCGCCTTTGCATTAGGCCGACATACTCTCACGGGCTACTTTATTAAGTACACCTCTCAACTGCTCATTAACGCAAATAGCTGATCAACCAATCACGTGGCAGCAACTCAATGCATTAAGGCATGTAGACATGGTAAAGACGACCTGCTGAAGATCAAACCGAGCATCCGAATGGGGAAGAAAGGTGATTTAAGTGACTTTGAACGTGGCGTGGTTGTTGGTGCCAGACAACCATCTCTAGGGTTTACAGAGGATGGTCCGAAACAGAGACAATATCCAGTGAGCATCAGTTCTCTGGGTGAAAATGCCTTGTTGATGCCAGAGGTCAGAGGAGAATGGCCAGACTGGTTCAAGATGATAGAAAGGCAACAGGAACTCAAATAATCACTGGTTACAACCAAGATCTGCAGAAGACTGAACGAACAACACGTTGAACCTTGAAGCAGATGGGCTACAGCAGCAGAAGACCACACCAGGTGCCACTCCTGTCAGCTGAGAACAGGAAACTGAGGCTACAATTCACACAGGCTCACCAAAACTGGACAATAGAAGATTGGAAAAACATTGCCTGGTCTGATGAGTCTGGATTTCTGCTGCCACATTCACATGGTAGGGTCAGAATTTGGTGTAAACAACATGAAAGCATGGATCCATCCTGCCTTGTATCAACAGTTCAGGCTGGTGGTGGTGGTGTAATGGTGTGGGGGATATTTTCTTGGCACACTTTGGGCCCCTTAGTACCAACTGAGCATGGTTTAAACACCACAGCCTACCTGAGTATTGTTGCTGACCGTGTCCATCCCTTTATGACCACAGTGTGCCCATCTTCTGATGGCTACTTCCAGCAGGATCAAAAAATCACCTCAAATCATCTCAAACTGGTTTCTTGAACATGACAATGACTTCACTGTACTCCAACGGCCTCCACAGTCACTAGATCTAAATCCAATAGAGCACCTTTGGGATGTGGTGGAACGGCAGATTCACATCATGGATGTAAATGTGTGATGCTATCATGTCAATATGGGCCAAAATCTCTGAGGAATGTTTCCAGCACCTTGTTGAATCTATTCCACGAAGAATTAAGGAAGTTCTGAAGGCAAAAGGGAGTCCAACCTGGTACTAGCAAGGTGTATATAGCTGTAACACAAAGGCAGCGTGCAGTAGCTAAAATTATGGTGCTTTTTGATTGTGGTTTTTAGGCGTTTAATTACTTTATGAATACTTGTTTAATAAGTGTATTACTGTTTTTCTACCTGTCACACATTTGGCCAGTTTGTCAAAAAACTTTGAAGCCATTTTCCTCAGTTTCAGTGTTAGCGTCAGCCTTTTAGAGAGGTGTTGATTCAATTCATTCATTTATGAGGTTGTGGTGCATTATACAAATCTTGTCAACTCTGCTTATATATATTTCCCAACCAGACCAGTTTAGCATCACATATAATTATCAACAAGCTGCTTGTAGGAGATGTATTTGTGATTTGTGGCATGAATTATCAAACATTAGCAAGCGGTCTTCTGTGTTTGCTGCGACAGTCACACTTTCTTCCCACTGTTTTATTTTACTGTTTTATTTTTATTTTTTGCAACAAAAGGTGTCAGCTGCCGATGAAAAATAGCTGTTGTTACATTTTGATATATTTTTTTCTTCCTTTCGGAGGAGAGGAAGATGGCACAATACCAAGACAAACCACTACTCACAATTTAGCAATTGTGTAATGTGTTAACACACTTTTGGTGATGACACGAGGAGGGCTAAGGAGGAGGTGTAAGGAGGCTTCACACAAACAGGCACTTCCACAAGTATTTGCAATTACACAGACATTTTCCTGCTCCCTGATACTGACAGGATCTGCTGATTCCTTCAGTACGACTACAAGAACTTTTGCTTCAAACAAAAGCCATCCATCAAAGTATTAACAGTGGATCTCTACTTCAGATTAAAATGTATTCCAGAGTCTCCTGTGAGTTTTGAAACTGAGGTATTATTAACCCAAACTTTTACCATCTAACTACATGGAAACGATTAGGAAAAGAAGGCTTAGACAGTTGAATCACTAGTTATCGCTCTCACATTTTAATATACCGCCAGTGTAATCAGTCTAACTTTACACGTTTGCGGCAGACTGAGAAGAAGCTTCTGTGACTTCTCTCAGCTTCAGTGTTCAGGTTTATTTCTGGCAGCAGGAGGTCTAATAACACTGTCAAATAACACAGAAATCAATGTGGTTAAATGGTGGTGAAGCTCCCACCCCAGGCGCGGATTGACAGCACGCTGAAGGGTCCCAGCTTTGTCACAAAGTGATTGTTTAGTCCTGGAAAGAACATGAGCCCAATGGAAGCTTTTATTCTCATTAACCTGTTCAGATCCCTCGTCCATCCCAGTGGACATAACTTTTCTAGGATGTCCACATTTATGATTACTGTCGTCTTATTCCACCCCAATGCACAGACTTATTTGACAGGAAGTCTAGAAGCCAATAACAGTGTTTCACCTCATCTAAAATGGACTACAGTAGAGCCACACCCCCTTTTTTGGACAAACGTGGTCGACTCTGAGGCAAGGAGGAAGCGTAAGGCACGTTTCAGTCTGTAAATCATCTTGATAAAGCACATAATTTGTGTTTTTATATTGTGTTTAAAGTAGACATGTAATACTTTATAATATTAAATGAAAGAGTTATTTCCAAAACATCCGTCCATTGAATCTGAGTGTCACTGGGAAATTAAGTGAGAAATACTGTTTCAACAGGAACATACTGTTGTGATTTGATTTTCTAATAATACAATAAGCCTATAATGTATCCTATTGATTAAGTGCACAGATTATCAATCTCTGGATGTTTACAACACACTGTTTTCAGGAGATACTACAGAAATTAAGGATATTTTGAGTCGTGATGATGAATACAATGCAAAATATATATCCAGTGTGTTTAAAGCATTACTTTATTCTTTGACATGAGTTAACTACTCGAGAAATAAATAATCTTGTTTTTTTATATTAAAAAAAAAAGTCTATTAAGACCATTTATTCTTATTTTTTCCTGTTTCTGCATTAAGATTCCTCGTCCATTGGAATCGACGGAAAAAACACCCACATAATTAAGTACCCTGATTTTAAAAAAAAAAAAGGGAAAAAATGTATTTATTTATGAGTGCATTTACAGTAGACATCTATGATTACAATAATTTATTATGTGTTGTTTACTTTACATAATAGGGTTCTGAACAGGTTAATTTACATGATCTGATTCATGTGTTTATCACAAACAGCCATTCTACCCAATTTTCTATTGAGAAGCAAAGACATGATGACAAGTAAGAGCAACACTGTCAAAAATTACAAATATAACCATGGGGAAGGGGGGCGGTTCCATTTTTCATAGATACTCATGGTATTTTTTTCCCTATTGCATTGATATAACATACCTATACCGATTAGATTTATTTCTGTAGATTAAGTTTTAAGGTTAGGAAGGCAAGATAGTAAAAAATAAATATAACATTGTCAGTTAAATGTTAATTTTCTAAGCTTGAATGGCCGTGAACATTTATGCAGCTATATCTTCTTATATACCATAATGTTGTTAAGGAGCAAAGACTGTCTATAAAGTTGGAGGACGCATCTCCACTTCCCACCACTGTATGAAAAGGAAGCCAAAGTGTTGCACATACAGGTGTTACCAGCTTGTGATGGTGACACTGAGGTGTTGAGTTCCCACCCATACACCATTGCCACCAATCGCAAGCAGCACCATTGTTCGTGAGCACACCAACCGACACACACAGCTGTCAGTCATGACGTCAAACCTCCTTTTTAGAGCATCCAATAACTAGTTTTAACCAAACTTATAAGAAAAATGTACATCAGCATGCTAAGACCTACCTAAAATGACAGAATCAATCTTGAGGAAAATTATTTGACGTGTACTTTGGCATTTTAGTTTGGCCCAAGTCCAATCCACCAAAGCCCCCTTTCCACTGCACAAAAACCACCCACTAACACCCACTAACATCTGTCTGAGTAATGCAGTGCCAGAAGTTTTAATTGGCATTCACACCAGAGTCAAATGACTTTGCAGTAGTCATGGGTATTAATTGTCTCCAGCTCCAATAGGTGAGAACATAACACCCGGGTGAAGGCAATATTTTAGCTCCTTTAGCGGCAAGATAGAATGATGCACCACCTCAAAATACAGCCCCTCTTCGCACAAATGTCGTTCCAGATTAGTCTGCACTGAGTTTGAAAGAGAGACTGAATAAGTAAGAGATAAAAGAAGTAACCACTGTCACATTTTCACTGGCCTCTATGTTCCTCTCTATTGTAAACTGACCTGTTCTCTGGCCTGTCCATGATGTGAACATGACACACCAAAACAAACCCACCCACACACATAAAGGCATGCTCATCAGCTGCAGAGCCATGTACACAGCACTGGTCTACTGGCAATGGAAAAGGAGTGTATCGCCTATTATTAGCAGGTTTACCTGTGTTTAAAAAAATATATACACACACTCATTTTGGTGGAAAAGGAGTATAACATGGGGGGGGTGGGCTTTATGACATATGCCGAAGCCAGCCTCCAGGGGGTGATCAAGATGTTTTGGCTTCACTTTGCACTTTCACATGCAATCATTGGTTAGGAGAGTCAATTTTAAAGTCCTTGATGCTGCTCAGATTCTTAGGTAATTCTAAAATCTGACAACATTTACAAATTCTATTCATTTGGCAGACTTTCTTCTAAAGTGATGTACAAATTGGACACAATAGCCCCTTTTCCACCACAGGAACTTTTATTATTTATCCAGGATTTTGAAAAATCTCGGCGTGTTTCCACCAAAATTACCCGGGGAAAAAACTTTCCCTCAACCCCAAACTTTCCCTGAAAAAAGTACCTAGTAGGGGGGTAGGACTTTTCAGATTCCCTGGAATTCTTGAGGGGCGGGACTGTGTGCTGAAGAACGCTGATTGGTGGAACACACACTTGCAGCGTTCCGCACTTCTGTGCCAGTGTGGCTGCAAACTTTATGTATTTCTACAAGCTTCACTTCATTTGTGTTTTGATCATTTGGAAAATGGAG
Organism: Epinephelus lanceolatus; assembly: GCF_041903045.1. Classification (NCBI taxonomy): domain Eukaryota; kingdom Metazoa; phylum Chordata; class Actinopteri; order Perciformes; family Serranidae; genus Epinephelus; species Epinephelus lanceolatus. Next base: position 19,632,567 of record NC_135735.1, read on the forward strand.
CAAAAGAAAAGAAACTACAATAAGTTTTTCTTTTGAGCGTATTTGCCGAGGAAGAAATTCAGCGGGACTTCAAGTCGGCAACTCGAAACGACCGACCGGTCACCGTTTATGGCGTCATCGTGCTTCTTTGGCCTTCAGCCTCTTCTTACCACCACCTACTGGACTGGAGGTGTATTGCAGTTTCTTTTACCTCTCCCCCATACGTCATCGGCCTGATTTGAATAAATTTTCTGAAACTTTGAGGTGTGGTGGAAATGCAAACCACACAGATTACCAGGAATTCATTTACCCAGGTAAATAAATTCCTGGAAATAAAAGTTCCTGGAAATGTTAGTGGAAAAGGAGCTATTAAAAGCCATACCAATAGGACTAAATGGTTAATCATTGATACAAGCATGTCTGACTGAACTATAATGTGAAGCCCTGTACAATTTATTATAAAGTTATTGTTTAGATGTAGTGCCACCAGGACTTTTTACTTTAAAATATTGTTAACAGGTAAATGCATCCAGTCACAAAGAGAGCACTCTCTTCAATGCCTACTTTTACTTTCAATACTTTTTGCTAACACTCCGAGTGAAAAAACTGTATAGTTATGCTGCTGCTGTCTCACAGAACATCTGATGATGGGGTGCACGTTCAAACACACAGGATCCAGATGGTGGTTGTCAGATGATTTTTTCTATAACAAGGAAAATTAAAAGAAAATGTTACCACTCTGCATCATGTTAAACAATAATGATAATGAAAATAATATTGGTAAATTAGATATTTAACTTACATCATTAATGCATCTGGTACAGTTTAAACAGTTTATCTTAGAACAATAACACAAAACAATCTGTAAACTTCAGTCCTCTCTTTGTTCTACCTGGCATGTTTGGAGGGACAAAGAGAATCACAGGAGGTGTAGTCAGGAGTGGGGTGGAGACCTGTGATGTAACATCCAGTACTGAAATGATAACCGTATATCCTAATCTAACACAACAGAGAATGACCACAAAACACTATTCACGTCACTCTCTGAGCAGTTTGATTTCAGCTGTAATGAATGTTACAAGTTAACATAGTGTTTCCAGTAGCAGGCTGGAATTATCTGAAAGTGATGGAGGCCGAGCCGACAGTTTCCTTGTAAGAATCCTCTCTGTAGCAATAAAACTGCTGAACTAAAGGAATGGAAGCTGTAATGAAGTTTGACAAACTTGAGCTGTTTATAATAACCCTGTTAGTCACACCGACCAGCTGAGGATGTGGACATAAAGCACTGAATGCTTACCCTCTTATAATCACACAAAAGGCACTTTCCATCACTGCAGTTGTTAGGTGTTTTTTTCCCCCGGTGCACTTAGCGTGGTATTGATCATTGTTGGTCCAAGTCCTCAGGAATCAGCTTCTATTGATTTCACTTCACTTAAGCCTCTCTTTCTGACCTATGTCTCTTTTCAGACCCAGCACCTTCTCAGACTCCCTAACCTCTCTGCTGATGGTTTACTAAAACATGTCATTACTGCAGCACTTTCCAAACACATTTCCAAAATCAGTTGTACTTGGATCCTAAAAATGGACGGACCATTATTGCTATCTTCTGCTGTGAGCTGTTGGAGACTAAATTTGTTCAGGAAAGATGCTCTGTTGTTTTTATATTGAGGATGTAGTTGTACTTTTGGAGGGGTAATAGCCTCCTTGGCCCGGACCTTCATTGTCATTCATAAAAAGACCCCACTTACAGCCAGAGGATTCAGCAGTGATGATGGTTATTAATAGCAGCAGTGCAGTCGGAGTCGATACTGTGCGTGTGTGAGAGATATTAAGTAACATGCACATGTCTGTGTTTGTAATCAAGTATGTGTGTGCCAAATGAGGAGGCCTCCATTACTAATATTATCACTGGAGAATTAATTTCAAGATTTTAAAGATTATTTTTAATGCACAGCAGGGTGCTGCATTCATTCTAACGAAGTGGGGCGCAGTTGAATTCAGTGTTCTATTTTCTCTCCTTCAGTCTCAACCTTCCCTTGTCTGACTGTGTATGTATGTGAAACCTAATAGTGTCCTAATACAGAACTCCGCAATGTAAAGTGACTGTTCATTCTTTCTTCTGATGAGATGTAGGGTGAACGGAAAGGATGAGGACAAAGCTTTGATGTGGCTACCTTTCAGCATTAGGGCCCCAGATTGGGATTAATCAAGAAATTGAGCATAGCGTTAGTTCAGGCAGGACATGATGTCAAGCTCAGCTCACATCCCAGCTACATCAGCTGATCTCAAGCAGCTCAGTCAACTGATGGAGCAGCTGATTGATGGAAGGGAGTCAGCTGATAGATCACATGATTCCTTTCTATGTAACCAATTGGCAAATCTCATTCAGGGCGTCCTATTCAAACTGCTTTGGCCTGCCTACTGTTGCTGCTTCCTGTGCAAGCTGCTTTGCAACAGATTCTTACAAATTCTTTTGTACTGAAGCTGCTGGTTGGCAATATTTTGGAAAATGTTCAATATCTTTCAATATGACCACAATAAGGATTCATTGTTTTTCAGAGAGCTGTACTCTGGTCAGGGTGGAAAAGCCTTTGAAGCAGCATTTTATGTGAAGTAGGATACTCATTTTAGGTTTCACAAGTGCATCAACATTAGGTGAGCAAAGTCATCCAATGGGCCGGATTGGAGCCTTTGGCAGGCTGGTTTTGGCCCATGAGTTGTATGTTTGACAACCCTGCTCTCAACGCTGGTATTCCTTTCCCTTTTTTTTCTTTTTCTTTTTCTTTTTTTTTTTTCAATAGAGCATCCTCTTAAAAAACTTTTCTTGGACACTTATTACTATTTGCCCCAAAGCGTCCACCATCCTTCCAGCTGCAGCTCCATCTTCATGGCTTCTCCCATCTCCCTGTCCTGTCGCTCTGGCTGGTTGAAGTAAAATGCATCACTTCAGGTGCACCAGCACAGAAAAACTGTCACAGGCACCAGACACCTATGGTGACAAATTAGAGATGTAAGTATTTAGACTTTAACACCACTAAATTCATTGCAGTGAAATATTTTACTTTGAAAACCACGTATCTGAAGTCAATTTTAATATTGTTTTCTCCTTCTTTACAAACTTCATATCCAAAACTTAAGTTAACTAAAGAAATTAAAGAGAGATTCGGGTTGCTCAGATTTAATTGTTCAAATTCAGATCTTAAAAAAAGAAATCAATAACCTTTTAATTTCACTGAGTACTTATTATTTAAATTTAAACACCACTGTATTCATAGCAGTTAAATATTTTACTTGAAAATCATAAATCTGAATTTATTTGTTCTGAATTCATCTCTGTGAAATTATAGTATGAAATTAAATAAATGTATTGATTTTTTATGTTTTATTTTTTGAAGATCTGAATTTAAGCAATTAAATCTGAGCATCCTGGACCTCTCTTTTATTTATTTATTTTTCTATTAAAATGTTTAAAAAAAAAAAAAATCAATTTTTGGATCTGAAATTTGTGAAGAAGGAGAAAACAATATTAAAATTCAGCTTTTGAAATTGCAAATCAGGAAATGTCAAAATTTCATAGAAGTAAATTAAGAGCAAACAAATTCAGATGATGGTTTTCAAATCAAATATTTCACTGCTGTGAGTTTAGTGTTGTTTAAATTTCAATATTAAGTACTCAGTGTTTGTTAATATTCAAATACAAAACTCACGTCTCTTATTTGCCTCCAGACACCAAAACTCTGGTCACCTGCAAAACACAGGGAGCAGTCCCTGGTAGCGACAGGATTAATCAGCATTTTGTGAACTCAGCCCAATTGCCAGCAGAAAAATGCTAGCATTGTACATGTCTGCAAATACGATACATGTATGTTACATTCATACATTTAATTTGTATGAAACAGTTCAGATTACAAGTATAAAAGCTGAGTTTCTCATCAGTAGGATAAGAGTATGGTGGACGGTGAGATATTTAGTGTGAGGTTGCTGCCAAGTGGCAAAAAGCAGCAAACTACTGTTTAGAGACCAATAAATGCTGGTGTTTTTTAGTGGGAGTTCGGGACAAGTCCAGCTGTCTTTACAGGACAAAAGCAGGTATTTAAAGCCAGAACATGATGATGTCCTAACACTTACCAAGTGGTGTTTGTGCCTTAACTTAACCACACATGTCAACCACAGCATTATCACAACATAAAGTTGAAAATTAAAACCCAAAGAAATGCAAAGTTTTAGTTATATGTTAAAGTCCTGCACTCCAGCTTTAACTTTTTTAGAAGAATTATTTGTTTTCATACTTGAATGCTTATATTTCCTTCTAGTATCTGCAGTATAATAAATACCCTGTATATACACATTAAATATGCAGGTTATATTCATTTATCTGTTGTTCAAAAGCCCTTAAATATTACTCTTAATATTTTATGTTTTTGTTTTTGTCTCAAAGCTCTTTGTGTGATTTTAAAACAAATAGTGCAGTTTTGTATTCTCGTCTGTCAAGGTCAGACCTCATGTCACTGACTTTGTTTGAGGTTTTACTTTCTCGGCATGAGCCGCTCTGTGTTTCCTAGGCAGTTACAATTCAAAAGTGGTTTCAGTGGTGCCGAATTTATTCATGTGAAAGATACATTCTGTCATTCTGTCTACAGCTTGTTGCTGCGTTGGAAAACTTCAAGCTTCGGTAAGAGGAATTGATTTAGGTGTTGAAGTTCAATGCTCCTGGGTGCAAAACTCAGACGGACTATCTGTGAGCTGTAGACCTTCAAATCGCTGTCCTGGGGACGCCTTGGCAGTGAATCGATAGGCAGTTAATTTCAAGACACACTCAGATGCTCTAATGGTAGCTCATGTATGAGCCCTTACGTGTAGAAGAGGCAGTTAGTGATAAACATTTTTTATTTCTACAGTCAAATTTGATGAATTCTGCAAGTTAGAAATCAAAAGGACCATTGATGAACTTTAATGCAAACAATGCAATTATATTATATTAGGTTAGGTTATATGAGATTAGACTATAATGATCCTCTGAGGGAAATTCAGCCATTACAGCAACAAGTAATTGTTGTGGATCCCGCTTTGGGGAAAGGAATTGCAGGCTATTTCTGCTGCACCATAAAAAGTGGAATTGAAGTCCACAGAGTACAAATAGCCTCTGCAGCGGGTCTTATTTTATTCTGCTAGTAAGATAAAGTTTGATAACAGAGCCTTTATAGACTCTTAAAGGGTCTGGGTTAGACTAATCCTGCCCACAACAGACTTATGACCCTTGGGCCTAAGCGAGAAACTCCAAAGTCCTGGAGCAGCTGGTCATCTATTGGGGTTCAGCTTTACTCCTTCCCTGCGGGGATGAACCTAGATGGAGTCTGAGGTGCACTGAGGTAACATCAACACGGCTTAGAGAGATGCTCTGCTTCACTCAGACAGGGACACTCACCATATTCTCTCCTTCTACAGGAAGATGGATGTAGACAGCTGGTGTGGCGCGGTTGTCTGAATTGATATCCGTTTTTGTTAAGGTGTAATTCTCAAAGGTGTAGACGACAGTTGGGGGTGTTTGAGTTCAAGTGCAGGCAATTTGGGGTATATGTTGTAAAGGTCAGAGGAAAAAAGCTCATGCTCTGTTTTTAACATTTAAGTCATTATCTCATATACTGTACGTATTGTCTTGGTTAAATGTTGTCCTTACACTCGTACTCCTCACTGTGAGAGGCAAAATCAGAATCAACAAATTGACCTTTCGCTAAGCCCCGCCTCTTTGCGATGGTCCGACAAGTTGTCAGAGTAAGCATGGAGCCCACACTGTGACTAACTGCACTCCCTGAAGAAATATTATCATAATTTAGGAAAAATGAAACAGTGATTCCAGAGAGAAGCAGACAGAGGGGTCTACAGTCTGTGTGTGAAGGATATATCCAGGATGTCAAACTGACTCAGCAGCAACAACATGTTAAAAAGACAAAGATAGTTAGAAGCTAAAGCCAAACTATAGGCTACAGATCACAGTGTAAAAGTGAACCACCACATCACTGCTGATCCACAGAAGACAATGAATATAAAGGGAAACTTTGCTGATATTGAACCAGCTGTGTGGCATCACAGTGTGTGCTGATGAACGGAGTTTGGCTTCGCCCCCGTGCCGCTGCCAACACCCGGACCTCTGCTGCCGGACGGGCAGGGATCTCTGGGGGAAGTCAAACAACGTTCATCTGCGCACAATGTGATGACACACAGCTGGTTGAAAATCAGCAAAGTTTCCCTGCTTCCCTTCACTGGTTCCTGTACAGCAGGGTCGGTCTTTGTTTCACTGTTATAATCATTAAAAAGCAAAAGCAGCATGTGTATACATTCAGTAGGCTATATCTTCAGTAGCTAGCTAACGTTAGCTAACCCTACACTTTGCAGGGTTTGATTTTGGTTTTGGAACAGGGAAGAAACGTATATCTTTTTCCAACCTCTCCAGGTAACAAGTATCATTAATACACGACGTGCCCCAGACACAATATTTAGCTCCAAATCCACAAAATCAGCCTGAAAATGAAGGAAATCTGAAACAACTGCATTAGAGTCAATGGAGCACAGCTGTGTTGTTGTCGGACCCTGGTCTGAGCCGGCCTGATGCTATGTTATGATTGGCTAGTCTGTGTCCAGGGGCGGGGCTTAGCGAAGGGTCGGTTACCTTTCTGTATAATCATCCTATCTACCTCATCTCCCCTTATCCAAACTTATTTTTAGTGTTGAATACAGAGTCCAGCTGTGAGGGACTGACAGCAGACGTTTTCTGCTGTGATTACATACAATCTATATTTAGCTACATGGTAACACAAAAAACAGAATTAAACACTTAGATGTAAGTGTTTAAATGAAACTGTAAAACAAAGTAGAGACATCACAATGTGCCAGCCAGTAAAACCCACTTGGATATGCGTTATGAAAATCAAATATTTGAATATGTACTTTGTAATAATGGCAGTGATAGAACATGACAAAATGCAATATGTGAGATGGTCGTGTAAAAATTATTACATTTGAAAGTCTGTGAATGTCATAATGAATAATAACTCAATGAATGTATCATTCAGCGATGGTCACAGTTTGGTATTTTGAAAGGCCTCAGAGTCCTTCACTGTCTGTCTGCAGGCATGTGAGGAGGCTCCATGGTGTCTGAAGGTTAAGATACTGTAAGAGGAAGACCTTGTAGATGTTCAGAGTCCAATTGTAAACCAAGGGTCACACAACTTTTTATTTCTCTAGGATGGTGTGATTTCACATGTATCTGTATGACTGAGGAGAAACTGGAGCTTATCCCAGCTGACACTGGGCGAGAGGCAAGGTACACCCTGGACAGGTCGCCAGTGCTGACACATAGAGACAGACAACTATTCTTTGTCACATTCATTGAATCACATGTCTTTGGACTGTGGGAGGAAAGCAAAGAACTTGAAGAAAGCCCACACTGACACAGGGAGAACATGCAAACTTCACACAGTAGGGCCCCAACCAGTCTGTGGGTTCAAATCTGGAACCCTGGTGCTGTGAGGCGACAGTGCTAACCACTGCATCACTGTGCCACCCCTGTGTTTGCAAATTATGTGACCATACAAAGCAAATTAGCTTGAGACTCAGAAATGACCTTTGAGGTACATATTGTGTAGTATTGAGAATAGAGAATGAGTCAGGAGTCACCAAACAGGACGTCCTAGTATCCCAGTGGTTAAGCTGCATGCCATATAACTGCAATGATTAGCTCTTCATCCCTCTGCCTATGTCTCTTCTCTTATTTTAAAATAAAAGCAAAATACTATAAAAAGAAATTAATAAAAAAAAGGGAAATGAGTCACTCAGGATGTTAAAGCAATGCAAAAATGAAAAGAAACATATTTCCTGCAAAGACATACATCTGTTGCTCAATACTCTTTACTATTACTACTTTAATACTTACTTTTAAAGCATTATGATTTGTAATGACCGTGTGTGCGTTCATCCTTAATACCTCTGCATAAACATGGCTGTTGACACAAAGGAGCACCCAAGATGCTCTCTGCTGCACCTCGAGGGACGAGATGGAGGCTGAAGGTGCTCCCTAGTTGCATCAGCTCACTATAAATAGGGTGGTGGGAAATCAACAAACTCCCTTAATGGTGTAGTGGGAGCACTAATGTATTGCAGCTGTGAAAGATGTGTAAAGTGTTATGGCCACAGTTATAATTATGAGGGAAAAAAACAGAAATGCATATGAGTTAGTTCACGATGTTAAGGGAATGGTGGTGAATCTTTGAGGCACTTGGAATTCAAAGAGTGGTTTGTAATCAGCTTCTTTCACTTTGTAAACATTTAAAATTGAGTTAAAATGACCTTTCTTTTGAAAAGACTGTTGCATCTGCACTTGCTAATTTTCTTGCAATGTTCTATATTTATCCTTTGCCCACAACAACAACAAAAAAAAAACAAGCCAGCAATAAGCTTACCATTCACTAGGGGTGTCACGATTCTCCAAATCCTTGATTCGATTTGATTTTCGATTTTAGGGTCACGATTCGATTCAATTCTCAATTTTTTTTTTTTTTTCTTACAGCACAGAGGCCTATGCCATTTTTAGACTGGTCTAGTTTACGATCGTTGGTTTTATTCATTAAATTTTGTACAGTAAATCTTATTTCAAAAGATGGGCTACGTATAAGTGATGCAATTTCCATTATTCTTGTGTAATGTATCACATTAGGCACTAATGGTCAAATTTAAATAATTTATTTACAATATAAACGTAACAATCTTGTTCTCAGTCAAGTGGAAAACAACAAAAACAAACATAATAACAATAATAATAACAAAAATGAGAAGTCACAGAGGGTGCCTGCCATCTAGTGACTCTTTTTGGTTACAGCAGTGTGCACTACTCTTAAAATAACAATGTTTATCCCCTGAGAATGACAACTGTCATTTTTACTTTCTCCTTTCAAGTTTGTGAAAAAAGGTGACCACCCTCCTGACTTTGCCCAAAAGACGAGAAATCTGGTTTACTCCCAACCCCTTCTGGGATGCCAGGTTCACTGTGTGCGCAAAACATCCTATATATGTGGTGAGAATCAAGCTGCATTTGAGGCATTGACAATGTTTCTGGCATTATCTGTGGTCACAGGGATGGTTGTATTTTGTCTGTCCAGTTTCCATTCTAGTACCGCTTCCTTTAGCACTTCTGCTAAATTATCACTTGTGTGTGATTCATAGATGGGGCAAGTTTGAAGGACTGGACTTTCAATCTCCCAATCATTATTGACGTAGTGTGCTGTGACGGTGATGTAACTCTCAGTTGCTCTTGAGGTCCAGCCATCTGTTGTTAAGGCAACTAACTCTGCATTGTTCAGACCCCCCAAAACTTTTTCTTTAACGTCTTCATACATGGAGGGTAACACTTTTGTTGTAAGATGCGACCTGCTGGGCATACTGTAGCGTGGCTCAAGTACGCTAATTAAATGTTTAAATCCAGCATTTTCCACCACCGAATAAGGCTGCAGGTCTGCTGCTATAAATAGCCCTATAGCGTTAGTTATAGCTTTTGCGCGAGCTGAGGTCTGTGGAAGTTTTATTGCAAATGAGGATGGAATAGTTGGCTGGACCAGTGATGGTGTTTTCCCAGTTGTCAAATCTACATCTTTGTGATGCCGGCGAATGTGTCCTGCCATGTTCGTAGTGTTTCCCGTGGCCGGGTATGGTACACGCACATAGCATATCTTACACACTGTGGTCTTCTTGTCGACAACGCGAACATTGTCGACATAACTCACCGGGAACGCAAAATATTTCCACACTGGTGATTTAAGAGAAGCAGGAGCGGCTTCAAACTCCGGTGCCGCGTCTCCTTTATCTGCACTTGCCATGGTGTAATAAACTGCAGGTTAGCTAACTAGTGGCGTCGGTTACAATGTGCTGCGTCGTCATGTGTTTTAAACTCTTTGCACACCTCCCTGATGTATGTAAACCTGGGGGGAGGGGGGGGGAGGTGATCGTCGATCCTCTCTTTGATTTCGATGCTCGAGACCATGACGTAATTTCGATATCGATAAAAAATCGAAATCGTGACACCCCTACCATTCACATGGGCACTGTAGTTGGTTCAGAGTCAAGTGTGGACTTGAGTCACATGACTTGGACTCGATTCACACAGACCAAAGATTCGCGACAAGACGAAACCGCTCAAGAATGGTGCAGAGAAAAGTTGCAGCGGTGTGAACTGGCCGGTCTGAGCTCGACTCAAGACGGCTGATGGTGTCACCTGCAACTCAGCTGGTCAAATTGCCAGTGGCTGGTTTTAGAACATAAAGCATGTCCACTGGTTGAGTCAAAATGGATGGAGACAGTGTGTCGCTTCCTGTGATGAGTGCTCTGTCCCCGCCAAGCCTTCTGATTCTTAACGGTGTGCCTGTGTCAGATGGTGGGTCACCGCTGCTCCTGGCTGTGCTTATGCCCCGCCCACACACACATTCTCACTGACTAAATAATTGGTGCTGGTCAGTGGCATGCACAGACTTTTTGAAGGGCAGGGGCGAAAAGAAAAAAAGGGCACATACAGCGTGTTCTCGCCACTGAAGAGGGCACTAAGTTCCGCGTGTTTTCGAGGGCACTTTAGACATGTTTATATCAGTGGCGATTGCTCTAAGACTGCAAGGGAAGCTCAGCTCTCCCTAAAATGTCAAAAAATAAGTGGTCAAATATGTACTGTTGTGTTTACATTTCATTGACTAAATAAGCGTTAGAACGCGTTCAACTTTTGTTCAGAATCAGCTACTTATCACAGGTCACTGATGCGACCTTCTTACATTCATTCCCGTAGCGTCACAGTGCATTAAACAGTGGAAGCTCAGCGTCCAAAGACTTCAGTGGGGAAGCATAGAGTGGGTTGTTCCACTGCAGCGAAACTAGACAGTCATTGGATAATTGCTCGGTTTTGTCCCGCCCATCGGACGCTCAGCATCTCTGGGGGTCTATGGGGCAGTGGGCTGGCCTCGGCTGGCCTGAACGCTGGGCTTCTGCATGATGATGGATGATCTGTCTAAGGCTGAATCCCTTTTTGATTGACAGCGAAATGAGCGAATCAGCAATCTTGAAATATAAACCACCACCGGAGCATTTTTCAAGTTTCATTCCGTTGTTCCGAGTTGATGTGGAGACTTTTCCAATCCTCTTAGTGACTTTTTCTCTGTTAAAAACGACTACCTACAAATCTAGCATCTTTTTCTGGTGTTATTGGAGACTGTACTCGTGTTTGGAGACTCTGACTTCTGTCGCTCTGCAGTTACTGTCCCCAACGAGCAGCGAGTGCTGCTATGAGCCCCTCCACCGTCCCAAAGCACTCACAGGCGGTCACACTAGCCTCGCGCAGCAGCCCGAAAGGGTAGAATTTACGTATAAATAAACGGACACATTTTATGATGTAGGCCGAAAATGAGCTTCCCCTCCTTGAAAGACCAACAGCCGCCACTGGTTTATATGTTATACAAATGGCACATTATATAGCCTTAAAACAGACTAACTAGACAGACTACTCAAGTTAGTTTGTAGTTAGGATCAGCATCCACGAGAACTGTATAGATTCAACGTTGGACTGTGAAGAACACACAAAGACATGGATGTATTAAGGAAATAAATCCCTGGGGGGGTCTGGGGGTCCTCCCCAGAACATTTTCAATTAAGTAGATGCCATTTCCTGTATTCTAGTGCATTTTAACACCATATTAGCACCAGATAATCCAAACTGGTTCTGTGAGATATAGTTCTGGCTCAATATAGATCAAAAAGGGCCCAACATAAAAGTCATTGCAACAGTAATGTTTCATAGTATTTCTTGTTCTTAATAGTCTTCTGGAGTTTAGTGTGTTTTTCCACCCAAGAGAGCAGTTGTGTTTTGGCAACCAGGAGGGCACTTAAGCACGTGTTTTTACCAGCCAAGAGGGCAGTTTATCATGTTTTAACCACCCAAGAAGGCAGTTTAGTGTGTTTTGCCAACCAGGAGGGCACTTTAGTGTGCGTTTTGTCTCCAAGGAGGGCACTTTAGCGTGCATTTTGGCTCCCAGGAGGGCACTTTAGTGTGCATTTTGGCTCTCAGGAGGGCACTTTAGTGTGCGTTTTGTCTCCAAGGAGGGCACTTTAGCGTGCATTTTGGCTCCCAGGAGGGCACTTTAGTGTGCATTTTGGCTCTCAGGAGGGCACTTTAGCGAGCGTTTTTCAACAACTGGGCCACAAATAATTTCATGCCACTTCATTTCCTGAATGAACTTAAATCAACACTATATATTCTTTCACGTACAAAAATGTGTGGGTGGAAACTAGTTTAAACAAATAAATACAAATTATAATTATAAATACAAAATTTAAAAAGCATTCATGATTTTTGTAAATTCAATATATTTCTCTGTTGTTAAAATGGCATTACATCTGTACATGACGTGTACAGGACTTGAAATTCAAAGTTTAGCACTTGGGATTGAAGTGCAAAGACGTTTTGACTTACTTGTGACTTGTGAAACAATGATATCTGCCATACACACTCATACTGCCACTGATAGTTGCTAGAAAACCAAATATGTATTAATCCACCACTGAAAATAGTCCCTAACGGATAGACTATTACTCCTCTTTAAGTAACGTCTGCCAAAAACTTCAGTGCCCAGCTGCTGTACAAAATGTTTTAACTTACTTTAAAAATGAAACTCTGTATGTCTGACCCATTTTTAAGATTGAATGTGCTCAGGGCTGAGTATCACAGACAGAGGGAAGTCAGATAGTATTGAGACACTGACTAACACACTGTTGGTTTTGGCTTTTTCATGGGAGTTATTGACAAGAAAACAGATTTAACATGGTGAACACGGCAGTACACTACTTCTTCCACCATGTTACACCGATAACGAGCATCCTTCTCACTGACCTGTTGGTTTCTCCTCTCTTCTCAGTGAGTCCAGATGTGACCGGCGATCACAAACATCATCATCATCATCATTACCCACCTGCCGAGGATTCAGTTATTGGGGGCAGATCCAGGAGCCTTGGACTGACGGGGGCCATCTGGGCCTTGATATTGCCTTGTTTACATATGCTCCTGGCCTTGTAACAGCTGCCCTTTCTGCAGCATGAAACTTTCAAGACTGGATTTCAGGCTTATTTATCCAGAAACCAGTGGACATAACAAGCTCTGATATGTAACGGAGCACCACTTCCACACAGTGCAGGACACGGTAGGAGTGAATGTGATTGATCGTGTGGAAATGACAAGACACTGTGGCTTACGTAAGACAGCATATGGTTCAGCTTTGCCAATGTTAATTATTCTTTACCCGGCATTCATTAACACTAAAAATTACTTATTTATAACAGCTGATTTCAAGAGTAACTACAGCGCAAGTTGTAAAAGATTGGTATTAATTTAATTGTATTTCTACGCATAATATATATGGTCTGTGGATGTATATATGAAAGCATTAATTTGCATCTGCATATCATACTGTAATGCACTCTACACAGTGCAGATTGTACTCATTTTAAGTGGGGTTTTAAAACTGCTGTGAAGATCAAAGTAATCTGAAAGGTTACTTTTGATGTTGGATTTGAAATTGGAAAAAATCTCCACAGCTTTTGCAGTTGCAATATTTGTACAAGCTCAAATTAAAATGGCCTGTTATTCTAATACCGTCCCAGGAATCCCTTCTGCGTATAATCCTCTAACATTTTTTATGCAAAAGTGCTTCAATTATTGGGGAAAACCTGCAGGAATGTCTCAAATGTGGACCTTATGTTCTTGTGGATTTTGCTCGAACCACGAATAATTCCAGACATTTGCTTCCTTTCATTTGTAATAGCTGCCATGCTGTCCAGAGTCCATTTAATTGGCACATTTCAATTGCAAAATTGACCTGTAATGCTACCGCTGAGAGAAACGGTGAAAGGAGAGGGGTGGGCAGGTGGAAGTGGGGGGCAAGTGAGATGTGAATTCATACTCCTTTCTTCTTTAGGAATAGATTAGTTTCTTCAGGAGTCTATTATCATCTTTCAAACTCAATCCTCCTCTGCCTTCATAGGCCTGGATGGGAGCTGATAGCTCCTGGAGCCACTGGTGAGGAAGAATCCAATTGCTCCTGCCTGCTACCTGACTGCATACTGCTGCTGTGTTACTGGCAGGTTTCTGTGCAGAGGAAAAGAAAAACGATTTGTTTCACATGTCATGCATGTCTGGTCAATGCCTGAAAGAGAAAAGTACTCAACGGTACCGAAAATTGGTTCTTTGGCTCGCATATCCTGGGAAGCTACTTATAGAACTGAAGAAAAAATCCTACTGAGATGCTGCAGGAGCTAAAATAATACTATTTAAAACCAAATTTCACTATTCATACACGGCATATATGTGTATATACATACACATCACAGAAATAAACATGAAAACATTAAAGCTGCTACTGTAAGTACACGACAGAGTAAGAATTAACATAAATATTCAATTAGGGCTCAAAACAGCCAAAGGTACAATCTCCTCAGGTACTCTGTTTGATCATATATGCATAGGCGCATATCTCGGTGCGGACGCAGGGGACACATCTCCCTCAATATGTGCATTTGTTCCCCCAGTAAGATGTAAGAATTGATAGAATGCAACTCTGAGTTGCAACAAAGCCTCCGGTAAAGTGGGGGGCAGCATGCAACCTCAAAAACAGTGGTTGCAATCTGCCATAAAACAGGAAACGAGTCCTGGGGTTAAACTGGAGTAAACACGGCAGAAGCTGCTCCAATACAGCTGCAAATTAGTGAGAAAAATGTAAACCAAAAGGTGGAATTAAGGTATTTGAGTATTAGGACCACGATTAAGAAAAATACTAATCAGAGATTTTGAGAATTAAGTCGTAATATTACGGGAAAAAAATGTATGAGAATAAAGTCATAACAGAACAGGTTCCCTCAAGTCATGTGCATATTTTACCATTTCCTGACAGTCCACTGTAGCCTGCAGTTATTTAAATTAGGGCTGCCCCCGACTAATAATTTTCCTAGTTGACCAATAGTCGTCATTTAGGGCCATTAGTCGACTAGTCGTCCACATGTTTTCAGTTATTAAATGATATATTTTGGGCGGGGCAACACAATGGTTTGAGTTGAAGGTGTGAGAAAGAATAGTATCAGTAACATTGTTAACACTGTGCTACATTACAGAGAAATACGAAACCATACTAATGAACCTTCATTAATATAGGCCTATATTTTATCTACAAGTGCACGTCACACACTGAGCGAGCCGCCTGTTAATGACACTGTCGGCAAAGCAGTAATGATTGTGCTAAGTGGCTAATGGGCATGTAGCTACTTCCATGTTTCAGATGATACGTCATGTTTGTAGTCGACCAATGAAGATGAGTTTATATATCACCTTGGGTTCATCCTTCACCTTCTCAAAATGATCCCACACTTTGGATTTCCTACCCGACATGTTATTAACTAGCCTGTGGAATAAGCGCAGGTACCAGCCCTGGAAATTAATGTGACTCCTGTCTGACTGCTGAAATTAAATTCCCACATGGTCCAGTCATATAGGTTTTGATTTATTTTGACAAAGCACAGCTCCTGATAGAGTTTCAGGGTTTTTTTTGTTTGGTTTTTCTGTGACTAAGCAACCAATGAAATTTTGCAGACTAATGACCTCTCTAGTCTCCTATTAGGGGGCAGCCCTGTTGTAAACTAGTAAGAAGTTTGGACTGCAGTGTGCATTTTCCCTCTGTGGTAGCTCTGTGTCGCTGCGTGTTCTTCCCACTGAAAAGCTCAAGGAAGCAGCTGTAAGCTGCATTTTATTGGAGGCGGTAAGGTTAACATTTGTGTGAACAATATAACCACACAACCACTCAGTAATGGTGAGATTTATGACTGATCAGAAGTGTTTGCAGTTAGTTTCCACCCCCAGTAAAGATTAGCACACAGCCGCTTCCATAAACTCTGTCTTGTCCACAGACGGGCCCAAACAGAGTAAAGCAATAACGTAATGCACAGCAGACTGAGAGGGCAGGTAGAGTTTTTTCTTGAAACATCATGAATTTATTCCCATTAAAGTATTTTACTCTTGTAATATTTTAACTTTTCTCTCTAAATATTACAACTTTATAAAAATAAAAAGCAATGAGTGGCCAGCTCACTCAGTAAAAGTCCATGGTACCGGCAGACAGTCCAAAAAAATCATCCAAGGCACTCTGACTGTAGTTAAAAATCCTCTATTAATACATGGATAAACCAGCTAGAGAGTCTTCATCAGCGTGTAAAAGAGACTCTCTAATCGAAATGTGTTGGTCGATCCATGTATTAATAAAGGATTTTTTAACTGCAGTCAGAGTGCCTCGGATGCTTTTTTTGGACTACCTGCCTGTACCATGGACTTTTACACTCTGTGAGCTGGCCATAGAGCCTTAACCCAGTGCAGCACTCTCTATTTTTTCCTCATTATTACAGCTTTATTCTCAACTTCTCAGAGAACACATATTTGTGGGATATGTTTTGAATGTGCAGATTTTTTTAAACATGAGCAGAGATGTTAGTGAAACACATATGAACTGTTAAAGCTTGCTAATTGATTAAAAGGAGATAATGCATCATTGACATGAATAGGTGCCACGTTTAAAGAGGTTACTTCCCAAAAGAAAAGAGACAGGATGGAAGAGTAAATCATAACCTTTGTGCTTTGACACAGCAGGGATAACAAAAATGAGGAAGGTTGATGTACAGGAAAATAAACACTTAAAGCAATACAGAATGCCTGAGAGCCTTACTGCATTATATCCCATTTATATTTTGAATTCTGTGTTTTCCTTTACATTAATAAAGACATTTCCACCTTAAATTGGGGCATAAAAATTCAACAGAATGCAGAAAATGAAGCATTTGACACCTAAAACTTTGCAGGTGAGCACCCCAAGTCCACCCCACTTAATGTTTCCCCCACATTTTGAATCTAAATCTGCGCCCTTGCATATCTGATATGATGTGATCATAGCCTGTGACCTTCCTCATGCTGCAGTTGTCCTAAGGCCTGCATAGTAATTGTTGTCATCAGTCATTTTCACCTTTAATACACCAGATAAGAGTTTTTATCATGATATAATGTCAAGGCTCTTTTAGCAACTGAAGCTGTTGAGTAGCTCGGAGCTTTTTCATCTACCGTCTCAAGGTTTATAAATGATAACTTTGAGATGAATATAAAATTCATCACTTTTTCTATCTGTTGAATTAATGTCTTGTATTTGAGGCTTTTGTTTTGGGGTTAGATTCTTGGACAACAATAGTCGCAGCTTAACAACCTTAACACAGTCGTTCCACTACCTAACAAGTCGTGACTTCTCCCCCAAACGTATTACATCACAAGTTGGCACCATCAAAGTCAGTGCTGTCGTCATTTGAACAGCTGTGTTAATGACACCCGTAAAAAATAGGGTTCACTCTCTAACTAGATAACAGGCAGCTGGCACCGAGACAAAGGTGCCTCGAGGCTAAATATCAGATGTCAGGTTACACTGGTGTTCCTGTACTTCAAGAAAAGAGTTCAATTTGATGTCTTATGTGATTATTATGGCTCCATATTAAAACAGTTATCAGAGGACGGGACGGAAAGGGGCCAGATGCTGATGATGATGCCGGTGTCGTGATGTTTACCCACAGCCAGACAGGTGTCATCCTGCAGGCACTGCAATGTGTCAGACCCTGTTGAACACCATGTTTACTCACTATCATTATGTTTGGGGAGTGAATGCGTTATTTGAATAATGAAAAGAGAAAATTCCAATACACGCAGCTCGGTTTGTCCCTAGCTGTAATTTCCCTCAGATGTTTTTTAAACCATGTATTTTTAAAAGAAAACTTCTTTTTTATCACAACTTTAACATTCATAGCTTGTGTTGTTGGTTCAATCTGTTGTAACATTGTACTCACCCAAAGTAATTGCTGAGATCTTCTAGCGCAACAATATTGCTGAAAATAGGTCAGACATTGCAACAAATGATCAGACAGGTTGAAAACAAACCCCTACTTTGGTAAAAGTTGTTTGAAAGAGAAAATAAAGGCGAGCAATAAAATAATTATCAAGGCTGCCCAGTGTAGATGTCAATCACACTTTACAGACTGACTTCCTGGTTCAACTTTGACCCACCCTTCTTGCTGTAGTTGTGCACACTTTTCTTTGCAGTGATTGCTGGCGACATTGGCAAATGAATAAAGCTTCTGATTTTCTCCCTGCTTCTATTTGTTGCCCCATTGGACCTGATTTTTTTAGCAGTGTTTTCAGATCTCAGCAGTTGTCTGGATGAGACTTTTCCTTTAAGTTCATCAGTTACTAGTTTGTACATGAATGTCTGTTTGATGTAGTCATATAATAACTCCATGAATTTACTTGAAGCCTGATTTCCAGCAGAATCCTGAGGCTTTGGGTTGTCATCCATCCTTTTTCCCCAACCATCCTTTTACTGAATAACTCTCCTCGACTGTCTGGGGGATCTCCAAGTGTTCCCAGGCCTGCTGACAGATGTAATCCAGGATTTCATGTTTTCTTGTGACTTTAAAATGATTTCCTCTCCTGCGCGGCAGGAGAGGAAAGGCAGACGTTAGCATAATTAATCAGAGAATGGTGTATATTTCTGTTCCTACCTTTTTAATATATATTAGATGACATGTTGATCTTTTTTTTTAATAAAATACTGAAAAATAAAGATTATACAACAACTCCTGGTGATTCACTGCTGATTGACGGTTTGCGACACCTAAAGCTATTTGGGTGAGAAATTGCATCCTGTTGTTTCGCCCTGATCTCAAGCACCTCACTCTGCCAGGCTGTGCCCTCATCTCCACACCCTGAATCTGTGATCTCACCCTTTGGTCCTGTCTGTAGGTATGAGTTGGAAAAAGGATTTGAGCGGTAAAATGAGATTTTTGCTCATTTACAGTTCAGCTCTGTCCTCAGCCTGTACAGCCAGTGTCCTCATTGCAGCTGGTCTCACTGGTGAATAGAAAACTCTGTAGGGATGATGTTTTACTGTAGGCTGGGCATCGCACTCATCAATAAGCCTGTGGGATTTTTTAATTGGATTTTGGATTATTGCTGAAAATAAGCTCTGTGGCAAACAAACATTTATGATACTTCCACTTCTTGTTCAGCAAGATAATCTTAACAAATAAATACCACTTTCATGATTATTGAAGCCTAAATGCAAAAGCCAGAAGTAAAAAGCTAACAGCTATAAATGAACTACACAACAGTCACATGACCTATCGTCACCACCGTAGCAAGACAGTAAAGCCGTGCTTTGCGAGGCTCAGCATGATGACCTTCTATAGTCTCATTCAGCCACCTGTGAGCTACTGCCTTTTTCTGACGCAAAGAAGCTTCAAAGTTCACAAATGAGGTATTTACTGTTGTATTTTATGTCGTAAAACAAAATGTGAAAGTCTCTTAGGGCGCATTCACACCAGGATAGTCAAGGAGACTCGGTTTTATTGGGCAGGGAATGCCGAAAAATTTCACACCTTCATTTGGTCCGGTTCACTTTCAGACTGCACTTTTAAGAGCGGAACAAAATGCCGGACCACGTCACGCAGTTACAACAGCTGCTCATTAAGCGGCGGTATGGCGCGAAATGAGCCCCTGACCAGGAAGAAAAAAAAACACGAAGAAGAAGAAAACCCGGCTCATCGGTTGGCCAGGACCGAAAACGGAAATCCATCCCCTTCAGCTGGCAGCCAGCAACTGCGATATATAGTCCTCTGACCACATATCAATACATCTGCCCACAAAACATTTTCCAACTTTTTCTTTTTTTTACCTCTGCATCGCCCATTGGCTGTTGGCTTTGTTTTTTTTTTCCTACCCAAAATGCAATGCGCTCTACGTCACTTCCTCTCTTTGGTTTACTTCCTCTCTTTGGTTCGCAGGATAGTCCGTTTGCATTTCCCACTGTAAGCGAACCGCACCAGGGTTCACTTGCAAGTGAACTGAGACCTCCAGTTTTCAAGCGGACCAGTGTTCGCTTGTTTGGTCTGCACCAGAGTTCGAATGAGTGTCACAGCACTCCAAATGAACCGAACTATTTGTGGAAGCAGACAAGGATTCATTTAAAGCAGACCAAATATAGCGCCAGTGTGAATGGGTCCTTAAGCTTGTGTTAACCACAGACCACAGGATTCATTCTTGGCACATTCTATACAATCCTGTAGTACCTGAGCAGCTGCTCTCTACTCACCTGGGGTCTCATTTATGAACATTGAATATGCACAAAAAGAGGCCTAAAAAAGGTGTGCGCCACATCCCACCCAAAAGTTGTGATCTATAAAAACAACACTTGATGAGAGAAACTCTGACGCATGCATACGAACATTTTGAAGATGGGAAATTATCGATGCAGATGGTGAGATGGAAGCTGTCAATTATTGTCTGGCACACACCATTTTTGGCTTTTGTCTCTATCAATATTTTTAGTAGGGATCCTATGCACTGTTTTATAAATTAGACCCCTGGATATTTGACATCTGTCAAATACTAGTTTTCCACAAAATTCTTAGTTGACCTCTCAAAGCAGATAGAAGTATTCATAACTTAAATAAATATTAATAATAATGTATTTTACCACAGCCTAGTGCTCATTGTTCCAACTGCCCATTTTACAACTTGTTGTGTCATCCAAACTTTATTTTTTAAATTTTTTTCTTATATATTCATTTTATTTTTATGATGTAGCCTATTTATATATTACCCTATATATATTTTTGATTATTTATTATTTTTTGAAACACAAAAATCCCTCATAATGGTTCCTTTATAGGAGTATTTCACTGCAGTAAAGATGGTCTTTTTGTCTTTTTTATAAAACTGCTCTGTTTATGCAGTATAAAGACACAAATACTTTCACAATTGGTGCTACTTGCCCAGAGAAAACAGAGGAAAAGGGGCTGTAGCATTTGCGTTTGCTCAAGAGGTGGAAAACCTACAACTACCAGAATGCAATGCGCCACACCTAACCTGTTGTGGGTGATGAACTGCAGCTTGGCCATTGGGAAACAAAATGGCGGCCGTCTTGTCACAACTGACGTCGAATACAGTTAAACGGTGAATTAAAATATGTTTGTGAAAGCTCTTAGGTGAGAAATAGGCAACGTAGCAACATATTCTTGGTTTATACTTTATTATCACCGCCTACTTTTACCGTTTCATCTCAGTATTTTCAGCCTTTGTTTTTACAATACAGGAAACAGTCTTGATAGTAGGTTTACCACTGCTCATTTACACATACCCACATTTTTATGATGTGAGGTGAGGTGGTTGAAAATCGTGTAAGTGTCCCTCAAAGATATAATTCGGTTAGATTTTTATGAATAAGGTTTGTAGTTGACATTTGTGCTTTATTCCTCACATTTACCACACAGATGCTGATAAAAGTTGCCCTCCAGAATGCACAGAACAATCAAACTTTTCAAATCATAAGGTAAGATTTGCTTTGAGTTCCAATACCCATACTATCATAGTATGCCAGAAAAAAGATTTAGTATGTCTCAATACATAGTATGTCAAATGCAGTATGGTAAAAATAACAGGATGTTCTACTACATCCGGTCAGATATTGCAGTATGCAAACCAGCAGGCTTTTCTGGCTATTCTGACCCACAATCCTCTGCATAGTGGACGATGCCTCACATCGGCTGAGCCACAGAGATGACAGCTGTTGGAGGATGCAATGATGGATGACAGTGTATTCAAGCTACTGATGACCGGTTGAATAGTAATAATATATTGATTGTTTAAGCGAACAAAAAAATCATAAACATTACAAACAACAAAGGGACATAACTATAAAAAATACAATGAAAGAGAAATGGAGAAGTAATTTATTTCACTGTCGCACAGATAACATGTTAGAATCTACAGTTTATTTATTTACATTGCAAAGTAACAGCAGCACAGCTCTTTGGCTTGATCTCTGTCTCTGGAGAACTCAGTGGTGCTTGTTTTATCTCCAAGGTAACGGATATAAAAGCAAGAGGGTCAAAGTAAGTAAAGTAAGTAAAAAGAAAAATTATGCGATTCATTGGTTAGATATGTTTTGCACTGATGGCAGGTCTGCAGCAGGTCCAGAGCTCTGTGTTATCTTAACTGTATCTTTGGTGTTAGCTATGCTTAACATTTTAGAGGCAGGAGTGTCACTTTAGCCACTTACTATAATGTGTTGCTTGGCCTGCATGTGTGGAAACAGCTCACAAGCCACAAGAGAAGACCATCCTGTAAACAGTGGAACTAGTAGTTACACGTGTATTTTAATGGCTCTGGCTGGAAGAATGATTTTTTTCCCCCGCAGTAAACCGATAAATCGAACCAAAAAAGTCGACACATCAAAGCGTTGGATATGTGAAATGTTGACATGTTTTTCAAGAGTGATTGAAGTCAAACCACATCAACAAATCAAAATGATTGGATTTTTAATCTTGGACAGGTGCTCAAAGTGCGGTTATTCTTTGTAGAGACTGCCTTTGGCATTTTTCATTACTGGTAATTGGGAGTTGAAAACCTGGACAGTAATAGGATACTGTTCACTTTGCAGAGAACCAAGAAATGAAGGGGGATATTAATGGACCCCTGCATTTTAACAAAGGTGAAGACAGGTATTTTTTTTTTTTTTTGAATAGCTCTCATTGAAGTAGTTTCTCTGCGCTGGAGTGAATCCAATTACAATACACTTTGGTGTCTTCAAAATCACTCTGAGGTAAAGCTTCAGATAGTATGAACCATTGTCTTTGGAGTCTTTTATCTCTGCACACTGAAGAAGGCCTCCTGGGACCTTCTAAGGAAAATAGTGCTGAGCGCTGCTTAAACGTATACAGAGATTAATTTCATATTCCCATCGAGGTTTCTCTTTCACTCAAAATTATTACTGTGACCTTGACAACGGCTAACGTTTAGCCTCAACTTAGACGGGAGCTTTAATCATCACAGTGCAGACGCAGACAGGGCTTTGTATCATTCTTGAAGTTGTTCATGGTAAAGCCAGTGTTTTCAGAAGCTTAACTGTGCACACGGGGCATGCCTTTCAATGAGTCAAGGAGACGGATTGTTGTGAAATATGAGTGAGGTCATTTTTAACTAAGGAGGGATTAATACTACGGTAACATTGCTTTTCCTGAGCAAGTTGTATGGCCTGACAGGCTGTATGTATTTCCTAATGTCTTAACGGTATTAACAGCATCAGCCTAATGTGTTTTATCATTATTTCCCTTGGCTTACTGCATTTCCGCATTACATATTCAAAACATTGTTTGTCCAATACTTAGGTTCATGAGCAAAGATGACCATCAGCCTCAGCTGCTCTTTGTTTTTGGTGCTAATCAGTAAATATTAGCATGTCATTAGACTCAAGTACGATAATGAACATGGTAAACAATTAACCTGCTAATCATCAGCATGATAACAAGTGCTACTGGCATGGTCTTTTAACTATAATGATGATAATAATAATAATACATGTATTTGGTATAGCAGCACCATTCATAGAAATAAAATTCACAAAGGGTTTCTCAAAAGAAGAAACATTAAAACATACAAAACCAAAGGCAAGACAACATTGAAAGCATAAGCCACAAGATTAAAGCAAAAGAAAAGACCATAAAACACAGACTAAATATGGGCAACTGAGGACCCCAAAAGAAATACACCAAGGAGTAAGCACTCGACATCTTAGGGAGAGACAAAGGCCATTTTAAAAAGATGGGTCTTCTGTTGTTCTTTAAAGGCCTCTAGTGCGACTGTAGACTGTATGCCTCATGGAAGAGATTTCCATAGTGTTGGAGCCACTGCTTCAAAAACCCTCAGATTTTATTTTATTTTTTTTACTTGGAACAATAGTCATTTTCTGTATGAAAAAAAATGGATCTATTTTCTTCCAATAGTGGTTTAGCAATAGTACCCTGTTGTCAAGTCAGTTATTCAACCAACAAACCATATAATATTTATGCTGAGTCTGTCTAGCACTATGGAATCCCTCATTCACCAAGGGATTTCTCAGTTGTCTTTGATGTCGTCCCTTTGAGTACTGTTTTGCTTTTTTAAGTTTTTAAAGGTGCAGTATGCAGGATTTAGGTGAATCTGTTGGCAGGAATGTATATAATATTCATAACTATGTTTTTATTACTTTATAATCAGCTAAAATGAAGAATCCTTAAAGGGATAGTGCACCCAAAAATGAAAATTCATCCATTACACCCATATGCCGATGGAGGCTCAGTTTCACTCCATCTGATGAAGTTTCAGAGTCCTCACAACACTTGAACGTGAATGTAGTGCACAGAGAGGCAGTCAGAGCTACAGACTACAATGAGGCTAAAAACAGAGTTCAAATGACGTTTTTCTAAACAACTTTTTATGTCGGGGCTTCAGGACAGTTGGATCACTACGGACGAGCAGTATGGAGATATTTTGTGGTTTCAATTATGTGTTGTTGGACGTTTGAATCTGGGGTGCCGTAAGCCTCCATTACTTGGAGTTGTGTTGCTACCTCCTCTCCCCTGGGATCTCCACAAGTGATGTGAGGACTCTAAAACTTCACCTGAGCCTCCATCGGCATATGGGTGAGTAGATAATGGCTGAATTTTCATTTTTGGGTGCACTCTCCCAGTGCACCCAAAAATTAGTTTTTGTTACCTTACCTGTTTGTATGTATGAGCGGATCCTCATCCACTGAGTCGGCCATGTTGTTCTACAGTAGTCCTATGTATGATATATCGATATATTTCAAGCAAAATATAAATTTAGACGACCGCGTTTTTATCAATATAGGGTCAAGTTGCATTACGTAACTTATACCAGTCTGTATCTCTCCTCTCTCACACTCTCAGCACAGCTCCACCCCACTCACTCACTCACTCACAAGTTCTACAGCCCTGCTGTTTATTTTATATAATTTTTCATTTACATGTTGTGCAGCTGTATATTTTTATACAGGGAAGAAAATCCCTGTCTTTGCATTTTATTTTAATCAGTCTGTTTTTACAAAAGTGCTCGTGTCATCTCAAATGTGGCTTTGACTTGCAACTGAAAACATGCATTCCATTTCGTAGAAAATACTGAGATACATATCATGTATGGCCAGTCAGCCTGTCAATACCTAGATATGAATTTTTGTCCATATCGCCCAGCCCTAAGCCATAGTAGCTCTCCTACACACTTGGCACACGGGAGAGGTTTGAGTTCTGCAACCTCACTGCTACAGTAGGTGGCACTAAATTCAACACACCAGTTATGTAAGGGAAATGGCAGTCACTCCATACTGTAAGATGCGACTAAAGCAGCTCTTGGTAAAACCTGTTTTTCATGGCAAACTAAGAATGAAAATAAGGCGATCCATCAGCTTTTCAGCACAACATCATAAGAACACCATCTGCTTTATCATATTGGTCCACATTTGGTGAAAACAGTGTTTGGACAGAGTTTGGTCATTGCAAACTAAGTTTTTTGTGACTAACAAAGTCAAAGAGATATCCTCTAAAATGCTTCACAGTTTTCCAACTAATAGATATTTGCAGAAACTTAAAGACATTGATGGGAGGATGCTCAGAGAGACACTGGTACATTTATTTTGGTCTCGCCCCACACAAAGCACCTGTGGAGTAAATTGTTTTTTTGCTGATCATATCTATCCTCACTTTGTATTAGTTTGAAAGTGTTGATTGGGTCCACTAAATAGGAGAGAAATCTCTGCTCACAGTTTGATTATTAATTTGCCTCCTGTATTATTTGGACTAAATTTTATATTCACAAACCAAATTCTCAAGCAAAAAGCTAAATTTTCAGAGCTGTCTGTATCATATTCTCTGTGTCTGAATGTACAAACAAAAAAGCTGTTGAAACATATAATCAATGTGAAATATTTATTTATTTGTATTTCTTTTTATCTTCTTTTGTTACAAACTTTAGTCCCCTGATGTGTTGTAATTGTAGACTGTGGTACTCCTTTTGTATACACAAGGTGTTTTCATGATTCATGACTACATATTTGATGTTTATTTTTCTCAAGAAAGTTGCTTTAAGAAAATCATCAGCATCTTAAGGTGAGCATGTCAGCATGCTGATGTTAACATTTAGTTTAAAAGGTCTAGTATGTAGGGTTTAGACCTAGCGTTCACTTGCTTTGGTCTGAATCAGGGACTAATTTCTTACCAAGCTGCATAATTGCCTAGAGTTGGTTTGTGTTCTCACGGCAGCATTTACAAGCGGACCAGATCAAATGCCTTGCGAGAGAAAGCTGCTCTTGATTGGTCAGAATTTCCATGTGGGAAAAATCCAGGAAGTAAACAAAACGTTGAAGAAGAGTACACTTGCAAGATAAATGCGACACTTTCTAATGTCACAATGGAGGGACAACTACGCAGGTTGATTTTAGCGCTGGTCATCGTGGACTATATTGCTGTCATTGTTCATTTTAGTCAAACCATACAGTTTGAAAATGAGGCGCGGCTCCAACTAGAAAACAATGTTTTGATGCATTGGATGTGCTGAATGTGCATATTAAGGCAGTACAGGAGGAGGTGCACATTAATAATCCTCCAGGACTGTAACATGCTCATGTTTAACCCAAACAATGTGTAATGCATTGGTTCAGATCGAGGTCGGAACACGTTCTCACCACAGACGAACCCCACAAGAGTTGGTTTGTAACCAGACTGAGACCACCTCTTCAAGAATGTCTCGGTCAGGTTGTTTTGGTGCACACCTGAGTGTGACTGCTGTGTTCACACCTGCCCAAACAAAACGCACTTAGGGGGCAAACGAACTATGATTGAACCAAACCAAACAGGGCCGGATGTGAAAGCACCCTTGTGCCATCTAGCAGTGAGGTTGCAGAACTGAAAATTCTCCCATGTGCCAAGTGCGTAGGTCAACTACACTGGCCAATCTGAAAATGCAAATGGCCCTATCTAGAGCCAGTGTGTGATTTGTCTGTTCTGGGCTACTGTTGAAACAACATTGCGGATTCCGTTGAAGAGGACCAGGGGCCTGTTGTTCGAAACCTAGATAAGGGATTAAGCCGGGATATGTTGGTTATCCTGGCTTAATTTAGCGTTGATTCGGTTGTTTGAAAGCAGGGGCACATATGTTGCCATGGATATTTATTCTGTGCACTTAGCCTGGTCCCAACCAGGCTAACAACCAGGCTTAGTTTAGCCTCATGCCTTATCTGTCCAGTCAGCTGTCACTGCGATCGGAAATCAATGTGTTTTACCGTCATTTCATGTTCTTATGTATGTATTTGCCTCATTTTTGAACAAAATACATTAAGCCTACAATAATAAAAAAAAAAACATTTAACATTTAAAACATTATTTTAAAAGACAGCTATTTTAATAAAAAACCTTATTAAGGCAACTATTTTAACTAAAAACGTGCTAAAAAAAAGTATGACAAATAATGTGATCAGTCACTGTCTGATTGGAGCTGGGCAGAGAAAGAGAGAAATAACATTGATTAATACATTGCGTCATGCTTACAATGTGCATTAAAATCACTTCTTTCTCTAGTTTCTTAATTTCTAAGTCCAATTTCCTTAAGGTTTTTCTTTTAATTTGTCAATTTGTCTTACACTACAAGACAATCCAAAGTCAGACAGTCCACATAACACCAATGGTTGATTAATGAATGAATAAAATGATTGATTCCATGTACAGTATACTGGAATAATGTACCTTGTATGAAGAGGGCGGTTTCCCCCCCTCCGTCCTCCATCATTGGCCTGCCTCGGTTCTGATCCAGGGCACACCAGCTCTTCTGCTGGTGTGAAATCAGCAGTTGCTTAACTTCCACTGCTCACCTTTAAGGTGAAGTGTACAACTGTTAATTTGGGGAAGGAACTTTAATTGTAATTATGACAAATTCATTTGCGCAGCAAGTGTATATTTTTAGATTACTTACGCATTCAGTCGGTCCGCAGTTGTTTGCCACGCGCTCTCTCTCTGCTTTATTATCGCTGCAGTGTTTCCTTTCTTCGTGATTATATGTTTTACCTCTTCATAAGTGTCCATGATGAGACGCTGCTCACTGGGTGAGAAGTATGCGGCACGCGTCCTCTCCATTGCTGCATCGGTGAATCTGTGATCGATATCGGGGTCTATTTAAGAAAGCCATGGACGCGCACTCACCTGAATAAGTAACACCTGGCTTGACAAAGCCACGCCTCCTCAGCCTGGCTTGGTGTTCGAACAACCAGTTAAGCCAGGATGGACTTAGGGGAATTTGTCCAGCCTCGCTTTTCCACTTATCCTGGATTGGTTAATTATACTTTCGAACAACAGGCCCCTGCTGCGTATGTAGATCTAAAAGGTGTGTATGTAGGTATAAAAAGCTCATTCTAAGGTAATAAAAACAAAAGATTCTTATTTTCAGGTAAAATTATACACCAATAAAAACATGGTTATTAATATTATACGGTGTCTGCCAATAGGTGCCATTAAATTCTACACAATGGACCTTAAAAATATCATTGTTCTTAAGTGCAGCCTCACAGAGCGTCTAGCCTGGCTATAGATTATAAGTCTTGCTTTATGTTATCTGAATGAATGTCGCCTACATTATTGCATTTTATTGCTTTTTTCTTTGCTTTCTTTATTTTTAAATTGATTTTGAAATTAAATGCGCATCATAAAAGTCCAGGTTTGAATCTGAAGCCACTCTAGTGTTCATCTTATTCACAGGTCTGAGGTCTGCATAGCATTGTGTGATCTTTTAGTTAAATTCCTCCTACACAAACCTAACACACGCAACCGTCTACCTTGCACTAGACAAACACAACTACTGTTACAAGCTCAAGTAGGGAACAGTAGCACTGATGCCAACAGGTGGAGCTCAGGTCAAGTGCTGCTGTCGACATTCAGTGTAAAAATACAGAGACATTATGGATATAATCACAGATACATTTTACTGAACATTCACAGCTTGGATCCAACAGTAGGGTTAAGAACCTGCATTTATTCATGACTGCACTGTATCGTTTCTATTATTCATTTATTTCATTTTTCATTTTCAGACAGAAAGAGAACAGTCAGCGTCAACGAGCACCACACCGAGCCACCCCGCTGCCCCATAGGTACTTTGTACATTTCTTGATGTGTGTTTTCAGACATT
The DNA here is from genome assembly GCF_041903045.1 of Epinephelus lanceolatus. NCBI lineage: Eukaryota > Metazoa > Chordata > Actinopteri > Perciformes > Serranidae > Epinephelus > Epinephelus lanceolatus. The sequence goes on from NC_135735.1 coordinate 19,661,698, forward strand.
AATGGCAAGCTGAAGGCACAATGGGACACATACGCAGTCGCACACACCTCCCACCACCTGGAGATAGCAGCCTGTGCCTTCTCACTCTCTTGTTTTCTGTGTTCAAGCCTTTTTTTTTTACTCTGAGAATGGGGTAAACAGTCCCATCAATATAGTGTTTTCCCGCTGTCTACCCACCCACTGCTTCCAGATTATCAGACAGGACTACAGCGCAGGTTTCACAATAAATCCTCTCATCCCTTCCCTCCCTGGCTTTCCTCCTCACTCATCTTCTTTTTTCATCACTCTGACTTTCCTCCTCTCTCTTTCGCAACTCACTCTCCCACTAAGGTGAAGACGAACAACAAAATTGTACAATCTCAATCTTTTCCTTCTCACAAAATGAGGGACGCACATATAAAATCTAATATAAATGATGTATATTTATATGCCTAATATAGTTTATCAGTTTGATTTATATCAGCTGCCACGGTATCAGTCGTAGGTGTCTGCCAATTCGACCTGAAATCTAAATTTGGCAGACTCACCGGGACATGAGCCATGAGTGCCGGGTTTATTCTCCCTGCGCTGAGAACTGGGATCAGGTGTGTGGATAAGTGACCATAAATAAGCTCGAAATATGTGTGCAGGAGTCTAACATTTATGAAAATGTAATTTGATGTACTGCTGTGGTGTCAAGTGAACCTGCTGTCTGGTTGAAAATAAATTAATAAATAAAAAAATCTAGTTAAAGGAAGTTGAGGGAAACCAGCAGGTGACAGAAAAGGACAAATTTAACAAAAGTGAGGAATAAAAAAGACTGGAAACACCTAGAAATAAATTATACTAATATTAGTTTCAATGGACTAAGTAACCTTTTATTTTCAGAGCAAAGAGGTTGTTATCTCATCGTTATCTTCATCGTCTTTATCCCCATGTCTGCTCTTGGAAGGTCAGTTGGCCTCACAATACAAAACTGCAGTGTGTACAGCACACCACAGAGCGCTAATTTGGCACACGGTGAGACAATAAGACATGTTGTCACTAATCCTTGAAATGAGAAAAATCACGTGCAGTAAATGCGTTCTGGTTTAGGAAGGAGAAAAAAATTAATTAATCTTCCCGTTGTTCACTTCTTACTGCTAAAAATGCCCCTGACATAATTCACGAAATGCTTCTCAGCTGCTTTGTCCTGAATCAAAATCTTCACATTTTATCCACGCACCAGCTGTAGCATTACCATCATCACTTTCAGTGATGTTCTAGGAGAAGAGCTCCATTTTATTTACTGACCTACTTATCACAGCTCACACAAGCATGGCTGCCTCTACTAAGACCATCCCCATGGCCACTGACCCATTTGCCAGACAAGCCAACCTTCGAAATTTCAAAATTTTCAGATCACATAAGTCACGCTTAAATCTTCTCCCCTAATATTTCTCCTCGGCTGCACACTGCCACCTTGTATCCCCCTCTTCCAATTCCCACCCACTTTTCTATCCCGCCGTTCTCTGGTGCAAGGTGGGTGTCTCGCTTCACATCAGTTCGTGACTGAGGTCTGACACATCCTCTTACTGCATCCAGGGCGGACGCACTGCCAGTTTCATTTATGACACGAGCCGATACATTATTCATGCTTCTTAATTAGGTAGTGAAGCAGCAGCTTATACTGGTAAGACATTTAGTGGATCAGGTTCTTGGATGGCACTTTCAACATGACTTTGCCACGGCATACAAAAGCAAACTCGATAAGAAATGGCACTGTGACAGAGGATGTGGTATTTTTAACTGCAAGTGATGCTGTTATTGTGAATGAACACGGTACTTTATGAACATCACAGCACAAAGAGTGCAAGTCACATTGAAGACTTTGAATATTACACACAGAGCTGGTTAACCAGGTTATATTAACTGACTGAATGTGAGAAAACAGAAAAAAAGTATTGAAAATGTTTAGAAGAGTGGTCGTAGATACAGTAAGCAGAATTTGGCTTTATGGAGAACTGCATGAAAACATTAAAATCCAGAAGAGGAAACAGCAACCAAGTTTTGGACTTGGGCACAATTTCTGCATGTTTCACATTTTCACACCTTAGATATTTACATTTTATACTTAAGTCTCAGTCTGGTTGGCCTTCTTATTCATTTTATGGAGAACTGCATGAAAATATTAAAATCAGGAAGAGGACACAGCAGCCAACGCTACAGATTTTTCGACTTTGGTACAATTTCTGCAAGTTTAGAAAACAGAAAAAAGGGAAACATTTTCACATCTTAGATATTTACATTTTACACTTAAGTCTCAGTCTGATTGGCCGCCTTATTCAGCCCTGTCGCCAAGAAATAACATTTATATACAACTTATTTGAAACAGCAAATATGTTTTGCAGTGTAAATTATGTTTTCTGTGTTTTCTAACATTATGAGGAGATGTTGCTAATTAATGTCTGGCAAGTTGCAAGAATTTTGATACTGAGCGTATCATCAAAATGTTCACTGAAAATGTATTTAAGTCATTTTCTGCCAAAAGACGCATATCTGCTTGCACTGACTACAGCATTTTTATTTTTTTTTTAATTAACTTTTTTTTGTATTAGAATTCAGCTGAAATCACGATCTCTAATGATCTCTTTCTGTAACCTTAACCAAAGTGTATTTGTTGCTTAAACCTAAGACAAGAGTCTGGACACAAACACGTAGTTTTGGTGTCAAAGTCCTACACTTAGTACGCCCGCCATCCTCCCCAGCCACCTTCCTCTGAAGTCTACACGGTACATAAAGGGAGTGTTTTGTTACCTGAAAGAAATGTCTTCAAATATAATCCAGACAGCGATGAAGTTGCCACAACATAATTAAGAAAGCATTTTAGTAACATACAAACATAATTTCTAGTAGACAGGGTTGCCTTATTAGGTTGAAACTAGATTACAAGTTTGATTGGTGGCATTTGAACTATGGCCACCCCCCACACTGATCCACTGACAGTAATTAGTTAGTTATACTTTAGTAACAATTGAATTTGCAAATCTGGAATGGTTTCATTTAGACTTCTACTTTGGACCAAACTACTTGTAAACCAAGGAACTGAACCAAAACAACCCTCTGTTTGTAACCAACGAAGGACCTGGATGGAAATACAGACCGAGACAGAGATTTGAGTGGTTCTTCATACTGATGGTGCACAGATTAACTGAGTATAGGCTTCTAATAAACACTGTTTTTAACTGACACATCATGACCCATCAGAAAATTGGTCTGTATCATGTAGTTCCAATTTGAATTTTATCGTAATTTCAGCTACAACTACTGATCATTTTTTTGGAAAACTTAATAAAAAATAGTGAAATCACAAAATTTCTCTGAATCCCAGGTGGTGTTTTCAAATGTCTTGTGTTTTTGGAGCAGCAACCTCTGGAGCTGAAAAAATGAAGCCAGCACTGGAGTGCCAAAAACTGCATTTACTCTAATGGCCACTTGAGGCTGGCTCCAAAATCAAGTCAGTCCCCACAGACCCCCTGATGTTAAAATGGGCAACTTTACAGCAGAAAAAAGACCAGAAGTTTGTCTCTGTAGCTAATTTTCTCATTTATAATAGCTGCACAGCAGGTGAATTTTTATATAACTCACCCATTTTATTAAGGCTTAAGGTTACACATAATGAAGGGCGCACCGCTTTGAGTGACCTCGGTTTCTCAGATAGATCCACTCCTCGCTCCTCCTCAGCATGATCTGCTTGTCCAAATATGATCACTTCTGGGGCCAAAAAAACAAGATGGCGATGGCCGAGATGTCACCCATTGGTTTGTAGACACCAGTTTGAAGTCTTAAGTTTGGCATTTCAGCTGTTGCCAACCCAGTTTTTGGGAGCCAGAAGTGACCATATTTTTGGATGAGAGGGCAGAGCTGTGGAAGAGCAAGGGAATGGATCTGAATCACAGACTGTAGTAATGTCTTGCAGACAGCCAGTCACTCAAGCGGCCTTGCCTTTAAATATGCATAAGTTTGGGCCTTAGTAAAATGTAAACGGGTGAGTTATATAAAAGTTCTGTTGTACAGGTGTCATCAGTGTTGAAATTAGCATAGAGATCAAGCTGTAAACATGTTTTATTACTGCTGTAAAGTTGGGCATTTTAACATGGGGAGGTCTACGGGGATTTACTCTGTTTTGGAGTCAGCCTCAAGTGGCCATTCGATGAACTGCAGTTATTGGAACTTGCACATTGACTTCATTTTTAAGCCATAGAGGCTGCCGCTTGTTCAAATCAGGAGTCCGCAAACCAACTTGTGACGTCACATTAGCTACATCTATTATTTTGTACAGTATTATACAGTTAAACAGACTATTTATCAGTTATCTGAAGAGTTGCAGATTGATTTTCTGACAGTCAACTAATCAGTTAACTAATTCAGATCTTATTCAGTTCAATTTAATTTATAAAGCCCAATATCACAAATTGCAATTTGCCTCAGAGGGCTTCACAGCATACGACATCCCTCTGCTCATTTAACCATCCTTTCTTAAAAAAACTATAAAATCAATCAGTCTTTGTCTTTTTTGTGCAGCACTTTGCATTGAGCACTTTGATTGGCTGTTAAACACTACAGGAAACAGTGATGTCACCACTAAAATAAGGCAACAAATCACTGTCTGACGCAGCTACACATATAAATAAAACTGACACAGTAAAAACAGAATCAAACGTTTTCTAAAAATCTGATTTTTGCAGACATGCCCTCGGCCGTTGGATTCTTCATTGCTGGTTCTACTTCTAATGTTGTTTTAGAATAATGAATATTAAAATAGGTTATTGTAAGGATGATGTTTTTCTGTTTAACACACAGTTGCCTAAATGGCATTTATCGTCGTTTCGGGCAATTATTGGTCTGTTAAACTTGCAACAGTCAGTTCTGCAAGTCTGTATTTCATCAATATTCGTTTATTCATGAACACATGCAACAAAACGCTGAATTCTGGCTGCAAATGTTGTACTTTCAGAGCCAACGAATCTGGGCTGCTTTGGGAGCTAAGCCTTTTTAGTCTCCTCGTCAGTTGGAAAAAAAAAAAAAGGCTGCGTGCTGTACCTGTTGGCACCAGAGCTGTGCGCCTCTGACATGGCACTATGCAAAACCTTGTTTCTTCTCTTTTTTTCAGAGTGCAGATCAGTGTGGTGACAGGCCCAATATCCACTGCAGATTCCTCTCTTTCTCCAGTCAAGTGGTGGGTCAAAAGGGATAAAACAGTTTCCTTTCTCTTCTCTGATACGTGCTAATACGCAGTCTGTCAGTACTGAGGTGGCAAGGCCCTCAGGGAGGGTTTTGCACTGAACTATTTCTTGTCTGTAGAAAGATCAGGGAGGGTAATCTCTGTCTCTGCTATCCAGGACTGTGCTGCTGTGTAATTCAGTCTTTATCCTAAATCCGGGGAGAGAAAGACAGCAGAGAGAGGGAGATAGAGGGAGAATTATTTGAAAACCTCCAATGTACGAAACAGGGAAAGAAAAAAAAGAGTATTTGCAGAAGCGACATGATTGCAAAGGGGTGAGGGCATTGACAAGGGGACACTTTTTCCAGATAGCTGGGTGGAAATACATATTCAGAAAGACTCCTCATCCTCATACAAAGCAGTGCACACCCAATATACTATTTTAAACAAATTATTCAACAGTCTTATCATTCTGAATTGCAGGCTCTGAACGAGCCCTTCAAAGACAATAAATGCTGCGGACCGAGGTCGTATCAATATCATAGGAGCCAGGTGAGCGTTTTGGTGTATTTAGCCTGCAGTGTTGGTTTTGAGATGAAGCATAAACACACAGAGAGTGGGTGGAGAAAACAACAGCATCTGGTCTTAGTACATTTTAAAAAGCCCAACTTTTTAATGAAGCCTGTCCATGAGAAAATGCGATAGTTGAGATCCACTCTGAAACTTATTTATGTCTTATTATATGGTACTGGGTTAAATCCGTTTAATTGCTCAACTCTTGTGGGAGTGAAAATTGAAAACCAAGGTTTAATTTCATAGGTCTCTATTTTCAAGGGATTTTTCAGCGTCTCTAAAGCCCTTGCACTATTACTTGTCATGTAAAAAGCAATTACAATCAGTGCGTGGATGAAATGTGTCATCAGAGAATCCATTAACAATGTCCTCAGACCTTAATATTTACAGTCACCACCCTACTTTCAGAGGCAACACTGAGTTTTATGAGTTGTGAAGGACAATTAAAAGGCATCAGTCTCATTGTCAGATCCGTTGTGTTAAGCAGTCTGTTTGAGGCAATTATGATTTCACAAAGGTATTTATTACAGTACTATTGTATTACATCAAATTATACAAGTGTTCCTGATGTGTCCAAGCCTCGTATCTGATGCTGAGAAAAAGCTCTCTTTCTCACACATCATTAACTAGTGCAATAAAAAGGGTCTTTAATGACTTGTGAAGGGAAAACAACATAAACCAATGGCTTTCTGTCTTTAAGGACCCGATAACCAGCACAGAACAGGCTTATCTACAGAAGTGGTAGGGTGGTGAAAAGGTGCAGTGAAATGGTCCTCCCCAAATCTGCTATACTCACATCAACCTACCTCTTGACTAGTAACGTTAGCTATAAACAAAGATGCTCTATAACAAAAGATTACATGTTACAAGCTGTGCCAATGGTGTGAAATGGTATACCTCTCTGCCATGGCCTCCCATGGAACTACAGTTGACTACATGACTGCTTTGGGGGATTTAAACAGAAAGTGTGTCTTTTGCCATGTAGTCAGAAAATTAGTTGTAGCAACAACTCAACTACATTTGGGGAAATTGGCACCCCACTAGTATTTCCAAGTGGTAATATTGTTGCTTTTGCTGTTGCAAAGACAGATCGCTTTTTGTTTTTTGATTTTAAGGTTCTTTTATTAGTTTTTAAATGTCTTAACGGTCTTGGGCCTTGTTATTTATTATTATTTATTTATCTGACCTGCTTTTACCATATCAACCCTGAGGTCCTCCGGCACCAGCCTTTTAACCATACCACAAGTTAGGACTAGAACACACGGGGAGGCGGCATTTAATTATTATGGCCCCCGATTGTGGAACAGCCTGCCGGAGAACCTCAGAGCTGCAGAGACTGTTGATGTTTTTAAAAAGAGGCTCAAGACTCATCTTTTTAATCAGGCTTTTAACTGATCTCTTTATTTATCTATTTTAAATTCCTCTTATAACCGATTTATCCATCTATTATCTATTTTTTATTTATTTTTTATATTCTTACCCTTCCTCTTTTTACGTTCTTATCTCATTTAACCTTTATCTTTTGTTATTTTAGTTAGCCTATAGGTTTTAGTTTTGATGCATCTTATGTCTCTGTTTTAGATCATTCTTACCTAGCTAGTAACTCAATTTTATGAGCTAAATAGCTTTTTGTTGGGTGGGAGGGTTGGGTTTTCTCTTTTCTTTTTGTTTTCTGTTTGGATCTTTGTTGTTTTTAACCTCTGTGAGGCACTTTGTGTTACTGTTGTATGAAAAGTGCCATATAAATAAAGTTGATTTGATTTGATTTGTTTTCCTCAGAACCTAGCAACTACCAGAGTTTCCACAATTACATTGGTTGGTTCATCGTCCACCATTTACGTTGCTGGCAATGGTAACTGCAGTGAACCTACATTGATACTCTTAACTGGGAAGCAGTTGGGATAAGAGTCAGCACCTCCAAGTCTGAGGCCATCGTTCTCTGTCGGAAACTGGTGGATTGCCCTCACCGGGTTGGGGGAGAGTTACTGCCTCAAGCGAGGGAGTTCAAGTATCTTGGGGTCTTGTTCACGAGTGAGGGTAGAATGGAGTGTGAGATGGATCGGCGGGTTGGTGCAGCTTTGGCAGTGCTGTGGGCGCTGCGTCGGTCCATCATGGTGAAGAGGGAGCTGAACCGAAAAGCAGAGCTTTCGATTTACTGGTTCATCTACGTCCCAACCCTCACCTATGGTCATGAACTCTGGGTAGTGACCGAAAGAATGAGATCGTGGATACAAGCGGTGGAAATGAGTTTTCTCCGTGGGGTGGCTGGGCTCAGCCTTAGAGATAGGGTGAGGAGCTCGGACATCTGGAGGGAGCTCAGAGTAGAGCCGCTGCTCCTTTGCGTTGAAAGGGGTCAGTTGAGGTGGTTTGGGCATCTGATCAGGATGCCCCCTGGGCGCCTCCTGCTGGAGGTGTTCCGGGCACGTCCCACTGGTAGGAGGCCCCAGGGCAGTCCCAGAACACACTGGATGGATTACATATTTCGTCTGGCCTGGGAATGCCCTGGGGTCCCTCAGGAGGAGTTGGAAAGCGTTGCCGGGGAGAGGGATGTCTGGGGTGCTTTGCTTGGCCTGCTGCCCCCGTGACCCGGCCCCGGATAAGTGGACGAAAATGGATGGATGGATGGGAAGTAAGGATAGATAGATAGCTTCTGGAAAACCAGGAAAACAAAAGCAATATTCCTCTTCCTGTTTTGGTTGCGCCCCTCTTTTGTGCTGTCAATCGAGCCTTCATTTTCCTGGTAGATCGCACTTGTTGACAAACAGAATTGCATAGTGAAAGTGAGGCTTATAGGGAACCAGTCTAAAAGCCCATGGTGTCATTATTCTATTGCCATTACATTGTGCAATCAACACCTACTTGATAAGTTAAAGCAAAAAGACTTGCCTAGTTTAACTTTAAAAGTATGCTGAATTAGCTATTAACAGTTCCTGTTTGCAGTGAACCCACATATGTACCTATGTACAGTACAGGCCAAAAGTTTGGACACACCTTCTCATTCAATGCGTTTTCTTTATTTTCATGACTATTTACATTGTAGATTCTCACTGAAGGCATCAAAACTATGAATGAACACATGTGGAGTTATGTACTTAACAAAAAAAGGTGAAATAACTGAAAACATGTTTTATATTCTAGTTTCTTCAAAATAGCCACCCTTTGCTCTGATTACTGCTTTGCACACTCTCGGCATTCTCTCGATGAGTTTCAAGAGGTAGTCACCTGAAATGGTTTCCACTTCACAGGTGTGCCTTATCAGGGTTAATTAGTGGAATTTCTTGCTTTATCAATGGGGTTGGGACCATCAGTTGTGTTGTGCAGAAGTCAGGTTAATACACAGCCGACAGCCCTATTGGACAACTATTAAAATTCATATTATGGCAAGAACCAATCAGCTAACTAAAGAAAAACGAGTGGCCATCATTACTTTAAGAAATGAAGGTCAGTCAGTCCGGAAAATTGCAAAAACTTTAAATGTGTCCCCAAGTGGAGTCGCAAAAACCATCAAGCGCTACAACGAAACTGGCACACATGAGGACCGACCCAGGAAAGGAAGACCAAGAGTCACCTCTGCTTCTGAGGATAAGTTCATCCGAGTCACCGGCCTCAGAAATCGCAAGTTAACAGCAGCTCAGATCAGACACCAGATGAATGCCACACAGAGTTCTAGCAGCACACCCATCTCTAGAACAACTGTTAAGAGGAGACTGCGCGAATCAGGCCTTCATGGTCAAATAGCTGCTAGGAAACCACTGCTAAGGAGAGGCAACAAGCAGAAGAGATTTGTTTGGGCCAAGAAACACAAGGAATGGACATTAGACCAGTGGAAATCTGTGCTTTGGTCTGATGAGTCCAAATTTGAGATCTCTGGTTCCAACCGCCGTGTCTTTGTGAGACGCAGAAAAGGTGATTTGACCAAGAAGGAGAGTGATGGAGTGCTGCGGCAGATGACCTGGCCTCCACAGTCACCGGACCTGAACCCAGTCGAGATGGTTTGGGGTGAGCTGGACCGCAGAGTGAAGGCAAAGGGGCCAACAAGTGCTAAACACCTCTGGGAACTCCTTCAAGACTGTTGGAAAACCATTTCAGGTGACTACCTCTTGAAGCTCATCGAGAGAATGCCAAGAGTGTGCAAAGCAGTGATCAGAGCAAAGGGTGGCTATTTTGAAGAAACTAGAATATAAAACATGTTTTCAGTTATTTCACCTTTTTTTGTTAAGTACATAACTCCACACGTGTTCATTCATAGTTTTGATGCCTTCAGTGAGAATCTACAATGTAAATAGTCATGAAAATAAAGAAAACGCATTGAATGAGAAGGTGTGTCCAAACTTTTGGCCTGTACTGTATGTACAGATAACTGTCATTGGATTACTTTAATACTGAGGAACCTTAAATACGTGATGATTCATAGGGCAAGTTCTCGGACATAAGCATTTTTTTCCTATGATTTCCACCTGGATGTATGTGCATTTATTTGCAGTGTACATGGGAGATAATGATATCCCTGAAAAATGTAAGTGACACTTTATCTAAAAATATATGTGTCATGTCTGAGAGTTGGGATTTCTGTATGTTATGACTCAGAGTGGGAGTATGAATTTTGACGCAAATTGCAGCGATCGGGCACTAGGGCTTTTCGAGTACCTTAATTATCTCCATAAGCGTAGGTCTTGTGCCGAAGTCTCAAATTAGCCAGTGTTTCTCATAATTGTGGCCCTTCAAACACAACTACATCCTCTGGCACCTTGTTGTCACACTTACGTCTACAGGTTGTGACCAGTTCACCTTAAGAATTTCACCATTTCTGTTTCCAGTTGTTTTATTGCATTACTTTATATTGTATTTACCTGAAGATGTAAAATTGTTCAGTAATGTGTTAAGGGAAAAATAAGGAAATAATTGCTTCTCTCTGGTTTGCTGGGTTTTTAACTACCTAGTGACGGCTTGGGAGGGTTCCCAACCTGCAGGTCTGGAACAACTGTCCCAAATGGTGTTTACAGCTGTGCTCCTCCTATACAGCTCCTCAACATCACAGTTAGACTGTTATTTACTAAAGTGAACTGATCTCTTTTGTTATAAATAAGACGCTCAACTGCTAATTTGTGTATTTAAACTGAAGTAAAGTATTTTGCCTGCTGCCTAAATCATCAGTAAAACAATAAAATCTGAGTTGAAATAATCAATATCCAAATTTCAAGTGTCAAAATGATTCACCAACGCTCACCAAATTGTCTCTGCTGTCTGTTGTTGACATCTTGGCCTGCATGCTTTAGCAGCCATTTGCTGAAACAGCAACAAAAAAATACTAATCACTAAAATTAATAGAATTCTTAAACTGTCCAGTTGTGTGAAAGTTATTCAAATATTCTGACTGCAAAGATAAAGCGCAGAACAAATGGTTTTAATTAATTTTTTTAAAACCATGCCAGCAGATCAGATGGTGCAGCTGCAGTTACAGCACTCGTACTGTATTTCTCCAGCACTACAGTGGAGCAGAATTAATTCTCTTCTACATTCACATGGGGTTTTGCCAAGAGCAATTCAAAATTATCAAGTGGATCCCGCAGAAAAACTCTGCTCTTTGAAATCCATGAACTTTTTGTATTTCGTCTGGAGTTTGGCCCTTTCACTCTGCTTCTCCATAATTGAAGCACATAAATAATTGTACACACAGAAAGAGAGATTATAATGAATAATTCTGGTTCAGATGTGAAGCCGTTTCGTGTTGTCCCCGTTGCTGTTGTCATGTGAAAATGAATAAATTGATGTTTGGGGCAACTACTAAGATGTATTGAATGTTGCAATGCAGTAAGCTTTTGTTTTTGTCTGTTTCTCTTCTGTCAGCCAGACATTATGCTGCCTCCCCTGACGAACCCTGACAGCAAGCCAAGTTTGAAAACTAATAGATTACAGGTAGCAGTTAATACATTAATCTCAACTGAGCTCGACAGTACCTGTTTCTTACCTTTCTCTTTTCTCTTTCACTTAATCTTTTGGTGGGGGAGGGGATACCTTCTCTTTGAGTGCACTGAGCCTTTGTATCACATTTTTAGAATACAGATCCTGTAACCTGCTGCAAATATTATAACACATGATAAACAAAGTGGTGCTAGAAATGTAATTACCTACATTAAAAAGAGGGTTCATACTAATTGACAGCAATATTTCTATTTACAGATGGTTACACATTTGCATCTGTATTACAGTATTATTTTTAATTCAGTTTGAGTGTTAAACTCCCAGTGTCACATTAAGTCTCCGAATATATCACCACAGATCTTAAGTTCAAAGTCATTTGTGGGAGAATATCGCTCCGTGTAGAGAGGGTGAGAACAAAAATGACAGAAACAAAATTGTGAGCAAAGGGGAGAATTTGTATTGAGATGATGCAAAATAACTCACAGATGAGACATTAAAGAGGCATTTTTTAAAAAAAAATTAGGGTTCATTAGAGTTCATTAGTTTTCACACAGTAATAGTTTTTTTTTAAGAAGGGGATTCATTTCATAAGCAGTGTTTTGTCATCTAGTCTGGAACTGTATAAGCTCAGGTTCTCATCACGCTTTCTGAAATGCACCCAAAGCGGGACCTCCACTATAATCTACTGTGTTAGTGAAAAGAGTCTGAGAAGTGGTGTCTAGCCATTATTTTGTTTCTTTCTACGCATATACTGTATAAGATCTCATGTGTCTTAAATAGAGCTAACTTCTCCTTTGTCATGCTGCAGTGCTTAATAACTTACAAGGTATTTTAGTTATGAAATGTCAAACATGCAAATAACTCTTATTACATTCACTTCAGGGCTACTCAGAGCCACTTAATATTTTATATGAGCATGTATTTCAAAGTTAGAGCTTAGTTTAAAGTAAGTTTAAACTCGAACGCACTCTGAGATCGGATTTCCAACTCGAAAACTTGGAGCAACCGCATCAACCCTGACTTACGAATTTAAGATGGCTGCCAGTCATATACATAGTGAGTAAATATTCTGCTAAATTACTGTTTATAGCAATTTTATCTTATATGTTTTACATTAGGTCAGCCTCATCTGCGGCGTTCATCAGTGAGAGTGCATGATGGTTTTGAAGCTGTCTGTGCTCAGAAAGTGCAAGGGCAACAAAGGCTTTCTTGCGGGCGTCCATGTTTTTTTCCAACTTGTCCGCCGTTGTCAACTAGAATGCAAAAACTGTTGTCAACTCAGAGGTGACGTCATTCCCACTTCTGACTTCCAACCTCCGAGTACAAAACAAACGCACCATTAATCCAAAGCCCAGTCCCTAAAATAGGTTTGCTGTTCCCTCTTATGCGTTAAATATTTTTCTTGTTGTGATTGTGATGTATGTCAATACTGAAAAATTTTAAACATTGATACCTGTTGGGGCACCCAGTAGCTCACCTGGTAGAGCAGGTGCCCCATGTAGAATGGCTTTGTCCTTGCCGCAGCGGCAGGTGTTTTGATTCTAACCCACAGGCGTCTCCTACATGTCATCTCCCTTCTCTCTCTCCCCCTTTGACACTAATACTGTGCTATCCATGAAGGCGAAATACTATGTTGTTAAAAACTGGATAAAGTCATACATAGTATGTCCTTCAAAATGGCATGACAAAGTCATTATATGTTGCTCAAAATGTCATAGTATAGTATGTCGATCAAAATTGCATAAAAAGGTCATAGTATAGTATGTCGATCAAAATTTCATGAAAATGTCATAGTATAGTATGTCATTCAAAATTGCATGAAAATGTCATAGTATAGTCTTTCCTCCAAAATTGTATAAAAACGTCATAGTATAGTATGTTGTTCAAAATTGCATGAAAATGTCATAGTATAGTATGTTGATCAAAACTGCATAAAAACGTCATAGTATAGTATGTCGTTCAAAATTGTATGAAAATGTCATAGTATAGTATGTCGTTCAAAATTGTATGAAAATGTCATAGTACAGTATGTTGATCAAAATTGCATAAAAAGGTCATAGTATATTATATCGTTCAAAATTGTATGAAAATGTCATAGTATAGTAAGGCGATCAAAATTGCATAAAAAGGTCATAGCATAGTATGTCGTTCAAAATTGTATGAAAACGTTATAGTATAGTATGTCGATCAAAATTGCATGAAAATGTCATAGTATGGTCTTTCCTCCAAAATTGTGTAAAAACGTCACAGTATAGTACGTTGTTCAAAATTTCATGAAAATGTCATAGTATAGTATGTTGATCAAAACTGCATAAAAACGTCATAGTATAGTATGCCGATCAAAATTGTATGAAAATGTCATAGTATAGTATGTCGTTCAAAATTGCATGAAAATGTCATAGTATAGTATGTCGATGAAAATTCCATGAAAATGTCATAGTATAGTATGTCGATGAAAATTCCATGAAAATGTCATAGTATAGTATGTCGCCCAACATTATATAAAAAACATCATAGTATAGTATGTCGATCAAAATTGCATGAAAATGTCATAGTATAGTATATCGTTCAAAATTGCATGAAAATATCATAGTATAGTATGTTGATCAAAATTGGATGAAAATGTCATAGTATAGTATGTTGATCAAAACTGCATAAAAACGTCATAGTATAGTATGCCCATCAAAATTGCATGAAAATGTCATAGTATAGTATGTTGTTCAAAATTGTATGAAAATGTCATAGTATAGTATGTTGTTCAAAATTGTATGAAAATGTCATAGTATAGTATGTTGATCAAAACTGCATAAAAACGTCATAGTATAGTATGCCCATCAAAATTGTATGAAAATGTCATAGTATAGTCTGTCGTTCAAAATTGCATGAGAAAGTCATAGTATAGTATGTCGTTCAAAATTGCATGAAAATGTCATAGTATAGTATGTTGATCAAAATTGCATAAAAAGGTCATAGTATAGTATGCCGTTCAAAATTGCATGAAAATGTCATAGTATAGTATGTCATTCAAAATTTCATGAAAATGTCATAGTATAGTATGCCCATCAAAATTGTATGAAAATGTCATAGTATAGTATGTTGTTCAAAATTGCATAAAAATGTCATAGTATAGTATGTCATTCAAAATTGCATGAAAATGTCATAGTATAGTATGTCGATGAAAATTCCATGAAAATGTCATAGTATAGTATGTTGATCAAAACTGCATAAAAACGTCATAGTATAGTATGTCGTTCAAAATTGCATGAAAAAGTCATAGTATAGTATGTCGTTCAAAATTTCATGAAAATGTCATAGTATAGTATGCCGATCAAAATTGCATGAAAATGTCATAGTATAGTATGTTGATCAAAATTGCATAAAAAGGTCATAGTATAGTATGTCGTTCAAAATTGCATGAAAATGTCATAGTATAGTCTTTCCTCCAAAATTGTATAAAAACGTCATAGTATAGTATGTTGTTCAAAATTGCATGAAAATGTCATAGTATAGTATGTTGTTCAAAATTGCATGAAAATGTCATAGTATAGTATGTTGATCAAAACTGCATGAAAATGTCATAGTATAGTATGTCGTTCAAAATTGTATGAAAATGTCATAGTATAGCATGTCGTTCAAAATTGTATGAAAATGTCATAGTATAGTATGTTGATCAAAATTGCATAAAAAGGTCATAGTATATTATATCGTTCAAAATTGTATGAAAATGTCATAGTATAGTAAGGCGATCAAAATTTCATAAAAAGGTCATAGCATAGTATGTCGTTCAAAATTGTATGAAAACGTTATAGTATAGTATGTCGATCAAAATTGCATGAAAATGTCATAATATAGTCTTTCCTCCAAAATTGTGTAAAAACGTCACAGTATAGTACGTTGTTCAAAATTTCATGAAAATGTCATAGTATAGTATGTTGATCAAAACTGCATAAAAACGTCATAGTATAGTATGCCGATCAAAATTTCATGAAAATGTCATAGTATAGTATGTCATTCAAAATTGCATGAAAATATCATAGTATAGTGTGTCGATCAAAATTGCATGAAAATGTCATAGTATAGTATGTCGATCAAGATTGCATAAAAACTTCATAGTATAGTATGTCGCCCAACATTATATAAAAAACATCATAGTATAGTATGTTGATCAAAATTGGATGAAAATGTCATAGTATAGTTTGTTGATCAAAACTGCATAAAAACGTCATAGTATAGTATGCCCATCAAAATTGTATGAAAATGTCATAGTATAGTATGTCATTCAAAATTGCATGAAAATGTCATAGTATAGTATGCCCATCAAAATTGTATGAAAATGTCATAGTATAGTATGTTGTTCAAAATTGTATGAAAATGTCATAGTATAGTATGTTGATCAAAACTGCATAAAAACGTCATAGTATAGTATGCCCATCAAAATTGTATGAAAATGTCATAGTATATTATGTTGATCAAAATTGCATGAAAAAGTCATAGTATAGTATGTCGTTCAAAATTTCATGAAAATGTCATAGTATAGTATGCCGATCAAAATTGCATGAAAATGTCATAGTATAGTATGTTGATCAAAATTGCATAAAAAGGTCATAGTATAGTATATCGTTCAAAATTGTATGAAAATGTCATAGTATAGTAAGGCGATCAAAATTGCATAAAAAGGTCATAGTATAGTATGTCGTTCAAAATTGTATGAAAATGTTATAGTATAGTATGTCGATCAAAATTTCATGAAAATGTCATAGTATAGTATGTCATTCAAAATTGCATGAAAATGTCATAGTATAGTCTTTCCTCCAAAATTGTATAAAAACGTCACAGTATAGTACGTTGTTCAAAATTTCATGAAAATGTCATAGTATAGTATGTTGATCAAAACTGCATAAAAACGTCATAGTATAGTATGCCGATCAAAATTGTATGAAAATGTCATAGTATAGTATGTCGTTCAAAATTGCATGAAAATGTCATAGTATAGTATGTCGATGAAAATTCCATGAAAATGTCATAGTATAGTATGTCGATGAAAATTCCATGAAAATGTCATAGTATAGTATGTTGATCAAAACTGCATAAAAACGTCATAGTATAGTATGTCATTCAAAATTGCATGAAAACGTCATAGTATAGTATGTCGTTCAAAATTTCATGAAAATGTCATAGTATAGTATGCCGATCAAAATTGCATGAAAATGTCATAGTATAGTATGTTGATCAAAACTGCATAAAAACGTCATAGTATAGTATGCCGATCAAAATTTCATGAAAATGTCATAGTATAGTATGTCATTCAAAATTGCATGAAAATATCATAGTATAGTATGTCGATCAAAATTGCATGAAAATGTCATAGTATAGTATGTCGATCAAGATTGCATAAAAACTTCATAGTATAGTATGTCGCCCAACATTATATAAAAAACATCATAGTATAGTATGTCGATCAAAATTGCATGAAAATGTCATAGTATAGTATGTTGATCAAAATTGGATGAAAATGTCATAGTATAGTATATTGATCAAAACTGCACAAAAACGTCATAGTATAGTATGCCCATCAAAATTGTATGAAAATGTCATAGTATAGTATGTTGTTCAAAATTGTATGAAAATGTCATAGTATAGTATGTTGATCAAAACTGCATAAAAACGTCATAGTATAGTATGTTGTTCAAAATTGCATGAAAATGTCATAGTATAGTATGTTGATCAAAATTGCATGAAAATGTCATAGTATAGTATGTCGTTCAAAATTGCATGAAAATGTCATAGTATAGTATGTCATTCAAAATTGCATGAAAATGTCATAGTATAGTATGTCGTTCAAAATTGTATAAAAAGGTCATAGTATAGTATGTCGATCAAAATTGCATGAAAATGTCATAGTATAGTATGTTGATCAAAACTGCATAAAAACGTCATAGTATAGTATGCTGATCAAAATTGCATGAAAATGTCATAGTATAGTATGTTGATCAAAATTCCATAAAAAGTTCATAGTATAGTACGTCGTTCAAAATTGTATGAAAACGTTATAGTATAGTATGTCGATCAAAATTTCATGAAAATGTCATAGTATAGTCTATCCTCCAAAATTGTATAAAAACGTCACAGTATAGTACATTGTTCAAAATTTCATGAAAATGTCATAGTAGTATGTTGATCAAAACTGCATAAAAACGTCATAGTATAGTATGCCGATCAAAATTGTATGAAAATGTCATAGTATAGTATGTCATTCAAAATTGCATGAAAATGTCATAGTATAGTATATCGATCAAAATTGCATACAAAGATCATAGTATAGTATGTTGATCAAAACTGCATAAAAACGTCATAGTATAGTATGCCGATCAAAATTGTATGAAAATGTCATAGTATAGTATGTCGTTCAAAATTGCATGAAAAAGTCATAGTATAGTATGTCGTTCAAAATTTCATGAAAATGTCATAGTATAGTATGTCTATCAAAATTGCATAAAAACGTCATAGTATAGTTTTGTTGATCAAAATTGCATAAAAACTTCATCGTATAGGATGACCTTCAAAATTGCATAAAAACTTCATTGTATAGTATTTTCTCCAAAATTATATAAAAATGTAATAGTATAGTATGTTCTCCAAAATTGTATACAAACTTCATAATATAGTTTTTCCTCCAAAATTATATGAAAACATAACAGTATAGTATGTCCTTCAAAATTTAATAAAAACTTCATCGTATTGTATGTTGTCCAAAATTATATAAAAATGTCATAGTATAGTATGTTGTTCAAAATTGCATAAGAATGTCACAGTTTAGTTTGTTGTCCAGAATTGTATAAAACTTAATAGTATAGTTTTGTTGATCAAAATGGCATAAAAATGTCATAGTATAGTATGTCGTCCAAAATTATATAAAAACGTCATAGTATAGTATGTTCTCCAAAATTGTATACAAACTTCATAATATAGTTTTTCCTCCAAAATTATATAAAAACATAACAGTATAGTATGTCCTTCAAAATTTAATAAAAACTTCATCATATTGTATGTTGTCCAAAATTATATAAAAATGTCATAGTATAGTATGTTGCTCAAAATTGCATAAGAATGTCACAGTTAAGTTTGTTGTCCAAAATTGTATAAAAACTTCATAGTGTAGTATGTGGATGAACATTGCATAGAAATGTCGTAGTGTAGTATGTCGTCCAAAATGGCATAAAAACGTTATGCTATCAAAATTGCATAAAAATATCAGAGTAAAGTATGTCCTCTAAAATGTGATAAAAATTTAACCCTAATCCAAGATGGAGGACAAATTACTCTGATTTTAAAGTCTTCTTATTGGCATCCCATTTATGTAAGAACTTATTTCACAATTTTACTTTTAGTCTTTAAATCTGTTAATGGACTGGCTCCTGACTACTTATCTGATATGTTGGTCAAATGCATTCTGAAGTTTAACTTTACGAGTAATACAATCTTGGTAAAACTATATTGGGCAACGCTTGGCATTACCATAACTGTCATAAACAAGTCCCCAGCTTTTTTTCCATACAGCAGCTGATACCTTAGCATCCAATTTGTCTTCCTCCGCTTTCTTTATAGCCTCCATAGAGGTTATGTTGAAACTTTAAAAAGCATTGTAAAAATATGAGATGTTCCTAAACAATGGAGATACATGGTTTGTACAAGACACCAAGGATTAATGGAGACACAACAGAGAAAACTGGAGTAAACAAAGTCATTTTTTTAATAAAATGTTTATTATTACCTTTGTATTATTTTCTGTATACAAGAATGTGTAACAAAAGCCAAATAAGCAATCCATTTTAGACTTTTAAAAATGGTAAGGCATGTCTGCTTGTATAACCATCAACTTCAGTTCCCCCAAAACACTTCAAACAGCGTGCACTGACAGCTCCGAAAATCTTAATGTGCTCCTTAGTTATCTGATTTTGCAAATCACAACAGTACCACACTCACAGCATATGTTTTAGCAAAAGTGCAGCAAACGATTAACATCAAAATGGAGAAGACCTTGCATAACACGTTTTGTTCTAAACATTCTGTAAAAAACCTCAGCCGACCATGACTTTACTCCTTTTTTTTTTTTTTTTTCAGTTTTTTGAAATGCCAAAGAGAATAAACGAGCCAAAAAAATAAAATAAAAAGGCTCACAGACAAATTAAGTTAAGCACTGAAGCATCTTAGACAGTGATACTGTATGTCTGACCAGGGTAATGTAGCTTGTCAGGAAAGAAAGAGAGGAATACACAAGGTGGTGGGAAATGGCAAACATTCCTCTCGTCATAATGAGAGCAGACCGTTGTTAGTACCGACACAAGCTCTTTGGAAAAATTCAGCCTCGTCTGAAACAGTCTTTTCTTGATTCTCTTGCATAAATGTATTTCAGGAACACCAGTAAAGACCTGCCTTATCCTCACTCATCCAAAACTCTTGTTGCACTCACTGGCTCTTTCGGGTGCATTCGACCTTTGTGTGGCTGCAGATGCTTACTGAGTTTTTACACTTTCTAAAACTCAGTCGTTAAGTTCTGTCTCACTTCGGACCCTGACTCAGGAATATCTGCCCCCACAATGTTTTTTAATACTTAAAAACTGAATTTATATGGCTATGTTTGCCTGCAGCGACATATAACCCTAACCTACCCTTCTAATAGACTTTTTCTCCTCCTGTTGTATACTGTGTGTTTATTTAATCTACTAATTATACAATCAGCGAAGCACAAAGATCATCTGAATGCCACTCTGTTACTGCCCAGTTGGATCTAGTTTAAGGGAACGATATGACACGTAACATTAAAATAAAAGTGCTGACAAAACATCTATTTGTGTTCAACTCTGAAAAACAAGTGTAGATGTATTCTCTGAGAAATATAAACGTTTGAAGCTGAAATTGAATTATCAGTCTGAGCTTCAACAGTCTGGCGGCCCCATGTAACAGATCATGATTTTTACATGAAAGCTCCTTCACTGCAATTATCTGCTATCCAGGACTGCACTCCTGGGTGGGTGAATCCTAACAGATCAGGAGAACTGTTGCTGCACATCAGGCCTACCAGCTAGTTACTTTATTCAATATTTAGCACATTATAAATAGTTACTGCTGGGTGTCCATTCTGTCTAACTACGTCCCATCTGTCTCATCTGTCTGACCCTCTAAGTGAGTTTACATCGAGATCCATTTGCTTTCACCTCTGCCTGGCACAGTCGGGCGGAGGGCTCTGTGTGTGAAGATGATCCAGCAGAGGACACATGAGCGATTCAAAATATCAGAGACAAAAGTGTGATAGTTGTAACTTCTGCATAAACAGATGCGTAAACACTATTTCAGATTTTTCTAGGTTGGTTTAATGTGTTAATGTGTGTTTAGTTTCCACTTCACCCCTGGTTTCATCTCATACAGAATTTGACATCTAAAGGGCTCAGAGGGCGTTCTCGGTCACCCCTGCAGTATGAACTGACATGCATGTACTTTTCGACCAATCAGAATGGATTCACCGGACTGATCTTTAAAATGCTGATTGCGTTCTGTATTATCATCCACTTTCCTATAGTGACTGAAAGAGCAACGAGACCGATCAGATGAATATGGCGAGGTGAAGATGACCTCCTTTCCCTCTGCTCCAGAATAAGCATGGCCTGAAACACTACATCTAATCTTCGCAGCAGGGATGGGAGGTGAGGAGGGCTCCCACTGGTGACCAGTTCTCTGCGGATTATGTTCTTGATAGTCATCTCCCAATGCTGCCGCCTGGTGAGTTCCAGTTTTGTGTTCCCTAACATTCCTAAGACCTTCTGCTCCCTCATAAGCCCAGTTCAGACCAAAGACTCATGACGAGACGAAATCATTTTAGAACACTGCAGAGAAAAGTTGCAGCGGTGTGAACTGGCCGGTCAGAGCTCGATTCAAGCTGGTTGATGGTGTCTCTTGCAACTCAGCAGCTGGTTTTAGTATGTAAAGCACCTGTTTCTACAGCCAGTCAGCTTGTAGTGAAGACTGCTGGTCAAGTCAGAAAGACTGCAGACAGCATGTTCGCTTGCTGCGGCAGGTGCCCCATGCCCGCCAAGCCCTCCGTTTCCGTCCTCACGGTGTGCCACTGCTGCTGCTTGAAATATTTGCTTATATCCCCTCACACACACACATTCTCATTGACTGATTAATTGGCGCTGGTTATTTATAATATTGTGGCGTATTTATTCTGAATAAAGTCCATCTGATGCTCTTTTGTTTCCGTTTTTCGCTGTTTTATCACTACTACAAATGCAGCTGTAGCCAGTATCTCACTATCACTATCCTCATTCTTAGTTTTAAGAAGCTACAAATTATATTCAGCCACAAAATAAGTCTGTGAAGCCGGAAATCAGAACATAAGTAAAGAAGAGAGTTGTTGCATAGAGATGATACACCATCTCATCTAGTTGCATTGGTGTGAACTTGCAGGTAGTTGCCTGTTTCAACTTGTCTCTTCGCGAATCTTTGGTCTAAAGTGGGTCTTAGATTCTTGGACCATGTTTTTGTTTGGATAATCCCTTTAATATTATTTATAACTGCTGCTCTGCTGTCTTCCTCGTCAACCGTGATATTGGTTTTGATATTTATGTAGTGATGTTGATGTGAATCAAGTTTTCATCCAAATGAAGAGCCAATTTTAACTGAATTTAAGAAACCCCGGCAAAAGAAAATACAAATTAATGCATGTTTCCAACCAGTGTTATGTAAATATTAGAACTTGGGTGTATGTGCTTTATGTATCATAATTTCTTCGCTGAGTCCGTTTCAACAGCACTTTTGTTTTTATCTATACACCATCTCTTCACCTCGGTCCAGAGTAAATACTTTCTTGCAATACTTTTATTCCTCCTGCATTTCCACTCAGGTTTTTATGCACAAATTGAAAATGTACATAAAAACAAGCTGATGAAAATGCACTCTCTGTCTGTCCTTGCATTGATTTACTACACTGAACAGTTGTGACTTTGAGGAGGACCTTAAGTTGATGAGTTCAGTGCTGTCTGTCCTCAGGCTTCAGTTGGATAGAGGCCTGTCGCCTACCACAATTAAGGTTCACGCACCAGTGGTGCGGAGAAGGCTGCTGTTCAGTTACCTTCTCCTTAGGCGGTTTCTGCAGGGAGTGAAGTGGTGGAGGTCAAACGTTTTCCCATCTGGTCTGCAGTGAGAGCTTCCTGTAATGATTGGGGTCTCCCTTGTGAGTCATAATCTCCCCTCACTGGGCTCAAGAGCCCACTGAGGGGAGATTTCCCTTTAGGTGCTGTCTGTGAAGACAACCATGTTGCTGATGCAAACTTTGGCAATGTGGCTATCAGTCTACTCCAGTTGTTAGCTCATTTGAAGGGATCACAGAAGCACTACACTTTAGCCGCACATGTAATTTCTGCGGTTGAATGTCATATTTTTTCAGGTCTTGCTGGTTTCAGTTTGATTCTGTTTCCAGTCTTGTGTCCCATGCTTGCTTTAGTATGCTCTGTGAAACGTGCAGTCTCTTTGAGATGCTCACAGCAGCTGTTAATTTGTCACAGCGTCAGGTTCGGGGAAGGCCTTGTTGCTTATGAGCTGATGGGATCGCATCCTCCAGGAACACTCCAGCAGGAGGGCGGCTGCCTTAAAATGCCCTCTTCTGTGGAGCAGTGAACATTTCTCCCTTTGTTTGTTTGTTTGTTTGCCTGCAACCCCTCAGGAAGCTCCTTTTTCTGTGCAACCACTAGAAGTCATGGCCATCGAGTTGTGTTGGTGGAGTGCAAACTATTAGCTTTGCTCCTTCTAGAGCCTGTTAGAGGTCAAAGCCTGTTTGGAGATAGACTGAACGTTATGAATAGTAACCCTAGTTCTACGAGCACAGTCAGAGCCCTCTAACTTTGCACCCTGCTTCTATTTGAGTTACTTTGTTCATGCCTGTTAAGAAAAAATAACCACTTGTATAACCTGTTGCCTGAAGGAGTGGTGAGTCTGTTCTGATTGGTCAAACATGAACATGGGTGAACCTGCGCTTACAGGAGGGGGGTTACAATGTGTAACCTCACATAAATATAATATAAACAAGTAATTAAAACATTCAACATAAATCATAATCCTTAATAATTGAAGCATGGGATCCAACAAAATAAATGAAAATGTCATTTACCATATACCTAATATCACTAACTCTGAGTCCTCTGAGAAATAAGAAGGAAATCTGAGCTGTTTCATTGCCTGTTAAGTACCCAAACAGAAGAGAGTAAATCAGGTAACTGAATATTGTTAGCAGGCAATTGTAGTATAATGGCTTAGTGTTGTTGCGAAAACTCTCCTGTGTTTTTTTCTTTAATTTTACAGGCGATCAAATAACTTGTAAATACAAATAATACATTTATAAAAAAAATGTAGCCATTAACTAAACCAGTAAGATTACATTATAGTACCTTCCAGTGAAATACATACTGCGACTGTTTATAAGTACAATACAATCAGTTAAATGATCTGAAAATATAGATCCTCTGTCTCTATGGGGTGGATGTTTCCTGTAGCTTTATCAACTTATGAAGCCGACAAAAAAATAATCTGTGCAAAGTAGTTCTCTTAGTGCAGTACATTCGCACTTTCTTAGAGAGAATCAAATGTGCAACTATAAAGTGGCTGTAAGAACCGCTGCCTCCTGAAGCCACGCTGATATGACTAAACGGGAAACCAGGTGAACTGCTAGCACTGTACAATCCTGTACCAACCAACTGTGTAGCCTGCATAAAAAAACAACAACAAATTTTTTTTTTTTTGTCAGTTAACATCATTTCCACGCATGCACACACAGTAAGACTTTCTCCTTTTGTTTGAGGGGGGAAAAGACTAATAGGACAAAATGGGCATCGTCTTGTTTTTCACAACTTCGTCGTACAAAGAAAAATAAAAACAATTTCTGCTTTTATCTGAAAAATCAGATCGGATGGTTTTTACTTTCTAAAAGAGAAGCGTGTTCTTTAAAATCCACTTTAGAATAATGAGAAAACACCACATTTTTTTTTTTTTTTTTCAGAGATGTGAAAGCTGGTTCAGTGATGGCACCGAGCATTCTTTGGGGGACGAGCAGGATGCAGCACTGCACTCACTTCCAGTCCTACCATACCACACAGTAAGCCATTCTTGACAGGTTTCCAGGAGGTTCTACATGTCCAGTGAGGGAACAGCAGTAGAACTTGCTGTTGAACATACTGTACGTGACAGTATAAGAGTCAGTGATCAGGCCACACTCGTGTATTATCTCCTTTGAGTCTGCGTTGCCCAGAGTGGGAGTGTGAGGGCGGCCATCACCAGCAGTAGGGAGGGTCCTCGGGAAAGTGACTTGCCCGCGGCTGCTGCTGCTGCGCGTTCATCGCTTCTGTCGGCTCCGATCACAGGAGCCTCTGTTCCAACAAAAACAAACTCTGTTGTGCAGCCGTCAGAGCATCCGCTGCCGCTGCCAGAACTGCTGCCCTCATCACCTGCAGCAACAGAATCACACAAATTAAAATTTACATACAAATAATATCTTCACAAGCAGCTATTGAGTTTGATCCATGGCAGAGGAGAAGTAAGGAGGCCCTGGTTACACCAGAAAGTGGAACAGTGAAACTAACCCACGCATCATAGTGACATAGGTGGTGCTTTAATGAGTCATTTATGCTGATTTAAATTGTTTTGTTCAGTTCAGTACAAAGATTTGCAGTATTTTTTTGGTCTTTGATGTTTGTTAACTTTTTTGTTCAGCATCACCATCCAAAGACACAGTACATCAGTAAGCGACCACATCAAAATCATAACGCTGTTTGGCTCTGATTCTGGCTGCTTTCACTTCAGTGGTAGTTTAGTCTGTTGCTGCTTCAACCTGTTCTGTTCAGTTTAGTACAGAACTAAGGCAACACATCCTCTTACAAAGGTTCATATCACATTCAAGGAAGTAGCCCCCCTACTGGTTAGGTTAGGGTTAGGAAAAGAATCATGGCTGGACATCCTTACTTTGTGTACTCAATGTACAGATACGTAGGTTAGGCTTCGTCTCAGTCTTACAGGTTAAGTTTAAACACTGATTGGGTTTAGGGAAAGAACATGATTAAAATACCTTAAAATAACTCAAAATTCACTTGGTTTCATTCAGGACACAAACACTGGGCTCCTTGGGGAAGTCCTGTGTTTGTTTGTTTGATCCATTCACCACGCCAGCCTGTCACCATACATGGACTTTTGTTCTTTCTACTACTTCCTTCTTTACGTCTGTCAGCACACTCGTCACATAATCCCAGTCTTCACAATTAAGGGTTATAAATGAATTCTAGGGCTTTACTGTTTGTAGGTTTACACAGGAGCAGTGCACAAGAACAGTCTGGTTAAGGGTAGTTGCTCCTCAGCAAAGTATTTGCACCATACTTTATGTTTTATAATGTTTGAAAACCTCAAAGTGAAAGCTTCACATAGTAATTACAATATGTTGAGAAAAGAGGGCTGAAATATGAGGAGATTCAAGATTTTCTTAAATGAATTCTAAGCACTTCATTACTGATTATTCTAATAAACTCTGGACATACATGTGTTTACTTCAGAGCTACAATCAGGTCCAACCCTCCATTAACCCACATAGTTTCTGTCCAAGCCCAAGCCACAGCAGCAGTTTTGGGCATGAGCCAAATTAAAAACCTGACGTTCCTCTGCGGGGGCTGGAAAAAATGAAAACATTTATATCAAGCTAAAGTCAACTAAAGTCTTTTCAGTTTGGTAACAGACATTTGTGACACTTTTTCCGACATGTGCCTTCCCCAGTTCAGCACAGCCCAGAAACTGACTCATATGCCAAATATACTTGATAGAGATTGAATAACATTTCTCTTTATTAATGAGAAGTGGGACTCGGACTCGGGGTTGGTTGATAACCCCTGAGGGTTGGGTCGGGCCCAGTCTGGTTTTGGCGAAGAATCCAATCTCTGCCTAACTTGTTGTTTCAGTTATTCCTACAGGCCCGACAAGGGCTCTATATGTTCAAGGCTCAGATTGTCAGTGGCGATGGTGATTGAGCAAACTTTTGGGTTGATTTTATTAAAATCAATAAACTTCACTACAAATTTTCTTTTTGTCATAAGTGCATGTGGGACAGGGCCGAGGTGACAGAGCAAAACAAATGTTTTGTATGATTGACAACGGCCAAAAATACCAGTTATGAGTGTGCAAAAGGTAGATCATTAAACAAGGATATTCCACTAATAAAGCACAGAAGCATGGCAGTGTAATGTACCTGCTTCTTTGAGATATTAACCTATGCAACAGTTTTAGTTTGTGCAGTATTGGGTCTCTGGGGCCGGAGAAGACTCTACTCCCAACATAACAATAAACATGACAGCAACAAAAATGGAGTTGAGGTACAAAATTTAGTGGCAGTAGTCGCCCAGACACACTTTTGAAGCTCAGAGAATCTTCTCTCTTGTCAACTGAATGGGATCCACACAATCAGGAAGAAAGAATGGTTTCTGTCACAGCAGCATTGGAGATGTACATCTTCCTAAACATAGCCCTGGCTGTCTATCATTGTTGTGTTGCCGTACCTACAGCTATTTATTCTCCTAATAATGTCAGTCTTGCCTCGCTGCAACAGTGATGCGTCCTGTGGAGTTGTATGATGAGTTGCTACGTGAATGACACCTGGGATCTTGTTTTGGTACAGTTTATATTTCTGTGGGGGTATTGGTGTGTGTGTAGTGTGGTCCAAATCAAAACCGTGCAGTGACAGAAATCAATACAGAAACTTTTCTCTCTGTATTTGACTTCAAATTCGTATTATTATTTTGTCCCCACTTGCACTTGCAAACACCCAAGAGACTGGAGAACTTACTTGAGTCCTGGAAGTAGATGTCATTTCCATTGTAGGCGTTCTTTAGCTTGTTGGTCATGACACGTAGAGCCATGATCTGCTGTCGTATCAGTGTGTCAGGTCTGGTGATATCCACGTCCACCTCTGGGTTGTTCACCTGGTTGGTTAGACCCTCCTTTACCACTTCAGGGAAATATCTAGACACAATGACATGGCAAACACTTGAAATACTTAATATTTCAGCGTAGTATCCCTGGAAACACTATGGCAATATTTTCTAGATGTACTACAAAACATCTCCCTCCCACCTCTACTGAATATTATTTCCCTCATGTTGATGACCCTGACCCGGACTCAGCAGCAAATTGAACATGGCCTGTCAGACACTAGTGGCCCTGTTAGTCTGTTTATAAACATAACGTCACGCTGTCATATTGCTTATTACTAATGCAATACAAGTTCGTTTTTACTCTGTGATGCCATCAGCATAGGTGATGGTGTAGGCTACTTTATAATTGGCCACTGCATAAAATTAAACCGTTTTACAGTCATACACCAGACCACCTAAACTGGAAATCAAGCCAACTCTAATTTTATGAGTCCAACAACATCATGGACCTATAGAAAAAGAGAAGAAACAGCCTCAAAAAAATCGCTATCGCCAAACCCACCAGACTCCATTTAAACTAACAGTAATTTTAGCGTGTGTAGAGTCAAAATATTTTTTCATTTAACTGGGTAAGAGGTTGTGATTGTTGGAACAGTAAAATGACGAACCAAGACGTTTTTTGTGAGTTCAGAGATACGACGTGCAAGGTACCCTTGGTTACAATACACTTACATTTTCACAGGAAATGTACAGTTTGCATACAGTCTCTTTCAAAATAAACCTTCTATGTTGGTACAGCATCACAAATTGACATTTTTTCCCCTTCAACAACAATGGCACATGGTTGGCTTGAGAAAAAAATTTACAGGGTTTGGCGTTACATTCCAACAGGAAGCGAACACCGGCCACCCGGGTGAAGGTTGGTGGTTGTTGGACCCACCCACCATCCCTGTCACCCACCCTACCTGGACTTTTCAGCCCCTTAACTTACGCTGATGTCTGGCTGCGTTTCCCCCTGATGTTGCAGGGCACCATTAAACAATAACGGTGGCCAGCCGCGTACAAAGTCAATGTTAAAGGAAGGCTTTTTTTTGTCAGTGTCTGATGCTGGACTTTGAATACTTTGAATAATAATCTGAGTCTGTGGCAAAAATAAGCTCTTTCGGTGGACGGAAACTGACGGTGTGTAATTGGTAGTTACATCGCAGCCTGTTCTTTTTCTGCTGGCTACAGTGGTCTCGGTCAATACTGAACAAATCTAAAAAATAGTTGTTCCCATTCCCACGCAAAAACAAAGGAAAATAGGGGCCCTGTTGAAAATCAGCAAACTAACCCTTTAAGTGATATCACTGACGTTAAATTAGAGGCAATATAATTGTAAGTGGGGGCCGACAGAGCTCAAAACACCTCAGCTTTAAAAAGCACATGTAGATAGACAAAGCATGAGCAAATGAGGAAAACATCTTCACCACACACTTCACATTTAAAACGCAAATAGCTGCAAATGAATAAAACATGTTTACTTATCTCATGTTTATTTAATTGGCTTGCGCTTTATTTGCAGCATATGCACTGTCAAAGCGGTGAGAATATTCTCCTCATGTGCTTGTGTTTTGTTCACGTATGTGTTTTCTTAAACTGATGTTTTGTGCTCTCTCTGCCACCAATGCAATCCAGTCAAATTACAGAGCCGGTGCAGTTGCTGTTATTTGCCAGTATCATCCCTGTGTGCAGCCATTGTGTCCCTCTCTTTCATTTACTGAAGTGTGTTTGACCAGGACTTTGCATCTTTGCATTCTGCACAGCACCACACACAGATAATGCTAAAAGGTAAATGGACTGCATTTATATAACGCTTTTCAATCTTAACGGACAAAGCGCTTGTGTGTGTGTAATCAGGCTCAATGGCCTTTTTTATGCTGGGAGAGGTTGTGCTTTGCTACAGAGAGCGCTGAATGGGCCTGGTACCCACCAATGACTACTTTCTTTCTTTCTTTTTTTTTAACTTAATAAATCAAAAACAATTTAACTGCTGTGCGATTAAAATAATGCACTACATGAGAAAGGCAACATGTGCTCACAAGGAAGGAGTGTATCATTTAATTGCTGCAGTAATTGCAGTCTTGTTTACATTTTTACTGTTATTGTGCCTGTGTGTAACCATTTAGCCATTAATTTTGTATTTAATGTTAATTAAATTGTATTTAATTTAAAGTTTTATACAAAGTGAAGTGTGCATAGTTTGTAATTTCATAACGTACTACTAACATTGACTGTTTCTTATCATCTCTGGGCATCAGTTTACCTTCCAGATTTAGAGCTATGCTTAAAAATGTGACTGGCACAAAGAAGAGAATTAACATGTCTTTTATTGCACCATCTGGTGATTTTGTTACTTGGAGAGGGCCAAAGTGATGGGGTGATATATTTTCTCTGCCAGCATCTCTGGTTCACTGTCAGAGAAAACAACTCACTGTCCAATCTACTGTACAGCTCAGCGACACTCTACACGCTGCAGTGGTGATAAGAGGTGTTGGAAACTCGGCAGTCCTCTGGGTATTAGAGCCTCAGAGCTTATATAGAGGTTCTCCATATAAGCACTAACCATTGTACTCACAGAGAGTTAATCTGGGAACACAGCACGGTTATTTTAATCCCTGGCAGGCAAAATGTGATAACCGTAGAGTGAGGTGACTTTGCCGTGGTTATTAAGAGTAGCAG
The DNA here is from genome assembly GCF_041903045.1 of Epinephelus lanceolatus. Taxonomy (NCBI): domain Eukaryota; kingdom Metazoa; phylum Chordata; class Actinopteri; order Perciformes; family Serranidae; genus Epinephelus; species Epinephelus lanceolatus. The sequence continues at coordinate 19,692,052 of NC_135735.1, forward strand.
AAGTCCTCACCTGCCCTTCGTGTGGCTGTTCCAGCACTGATCCTCATCAGCCTCTGTGAGCTTGCCCTTGGCACAGATGTCATCAGGAAGGTTGGACCAGAACCTCCTGGACTCCTTTAACTTCTCTTTGATGTCAATCACCTGCCATGGGCCAAAACAGAAATATATGAGGGTTGATAATTTCATATTTTAAAAGTCTGAGAAGTCAGGGTGAGAAGTTAACTGTCAAGTCGTCGTGCTTAATATATTCACTGAAATAGACGCAACTTAAGCTGTTCTCGGAATATTAAATATATCCCACTACTTTCAGTTAAAACAACTTTCAGAAAGTGTATTTTGGAAAATATAATCAATGGAAAAAATGTTACAATTAAGAAAAAAATTAGAAAAGGTAACCTCAGCGATGCATGCTCAAGAAACTAAAAAAGTAAATAAATAAAACTAACACGTATACAGCTGACTCCTATGGGCTCCATCTCTGTACAGGAGTGCGACACATCGCGATTTAAACATTCATGTGGCAGCGAAAGTTTGTGTAGTTGCACAGCCCCTTCTGTTCATGTATTCCACCAGGACACAGAAGTACTGTTGGACTGCCCACGGTTCTTTGCTTCTTGTCCACTTGTATCCATATTGTGTTCATCTCTGATTCATACAAGACAGACTTGGGGTATCAAATTTGATATCTGGCATGAGCAGTCACCCCCGACTGATTCCATCTGGACTCGGCAAGAAGTTTGAGCGAGTGACCAGCAAACAGGCGGAAAGAAAAAGAAAAAAAAAACCATGAGGATTCAGAAGCACATTGTGTTGCTTTTGTCACTTTGATGGAGTTGGTAACAGCCGTAAAGACTGAGAACACAAAAACCAATCTAAATATAAGTGGTACGGTATTCATTTGAAATATTAACCACGTGCCATATGTGTAAATATGTTGGATAAGAACGTGTTTATAACATAAAGAAACTCCTGTGTCCTTAACAAGTACTACGCTTCTGTCACAGGAGAGCAGGATGATACACACACACACACACCATGAACATTAACTTACCCTGAATGTTGTGAGATTCAAGATTTTTACACTTAAAGCCATAGTGTAACACTCTGTGAAGTATATTTTAAAGAGTTACAGCAAATGAGAGGACCACTCTTCTGTCCGTTAGTCACTTGTGAAGCTAAAGGCAGCAACTTATTTGTTTAGCCGAACATAAAGACTGGGGTAAACAGTTAGCCTGGCTCTGTGTAAAAGAGACTAAATCCGCCCACTAGCACTTTTAAAGCTCCCTCATTAAAACGTTTTATTTTGTTAATCCGTACAAAAGCTAAAGAGTAAAAACAACATGTTGCTGTTTTAAATGTTGGTTATGAGCCAGACTGTTTCTGTGCAGCAGTAGTCGTGTCTCAATCCAAATTCAGCACATATTTTTTTTAGAATATGGGCAAAAGAAGGGCATCAATGGAGCTCTGGTAACAGCTCTGTGTACATACATAAGAGCCATTCAGAAACATTAAAGAGAGCTTGCAGCAAACGGTTCAGTGATTACATCATGACTGTACGTCATTGTTTATTCGCTGAATCTGTTTCCAGTTCACTTAATCACATATAACTTTTATCAATACACTATCTTTTTCACCTACCCCAAGCATAGGGATTTTTTTGCAAAACTTCAAAAAGTCCTGGCTTTTCCACACAGGTTTCTTTTTATGTGCAAATTGAAAATGTGCATAAAACAGGTGGCTAAAAAGACATCTAGTGACTTCTTGGAATCACCAAGAAATAGTCAAGCACATAACCCCACATGAAACTACAACTTGTCACCGTTCCTCAGTTTTTTTTTTGTATTGAGAGGCAAGTTATGAAGTTTTAATTAGTGGGCTCTGACCTTGCTGGCAGATCTTTGGACAGAGCTGAGCTGGCTGTTTTCAGGCTTTTTTAAAAGCTAACAGGCTACAGCTTCAAGTTTACCATGCAAATGGGAGAGATGGATCAATCTTACTACTCTAATTACTTCCTGACTAAACTTAGCACCAGCGTCAGTGTACATTTAACTACAATGTCAATTTGATGATAATAAAATATTCTCTTTTTTAAAAAACTACTCAAAATGTTCCAAATGTACAGACGCTTGGCTCTATTTATACTCTTCCTTTCTCCTGGGTTTATAAATTCAGAGTGGAAATTAGTACAAGTAGAAAACTACAAAAGTGCACTCAGTACAGTACAGATCTCCTTCAGGTGACCACTTGAGCTGATCGTGTCCACTCTTGACAATTTTTATTTCTTGATTCTTTCAACAGATGCACGGAAGCTAATGAAAATACACATCTTGTCTATTTTTAATGGAGCTGCAGCAGATTTCCTGCTGAGGACGAATATATTCTCTATAACTAAAACACAGCCACAAATCTTTGATACATGTCATTCATAACTTGCCTTTTGATGGTATTAAATTTGTCTGTAGGCTACAACACAGCAAAGTAGGAACTGACAATAAACACAATTAAAATAGACCAAAAAAGAAACCATTTAACTACATAGCTGACTTATTTAAAGGTAGAAGCATAAATATCAGGGGAAAATCTGCAAGTCTACGAAACTGGGCTGGCAAAACACTCTACACTGCCTGTGTGGTGTGACACAGAGCGGAGGACAGAACAAAACTGGGTTGCAGTGATGGCAGCCCGACGGCAAAGAGATACACCCAGCTCCATTACAGTCAAGATGGCGGCAAAGATAACAAAAAATGGGAATTTATTTATCTTGTATTGTGCCTAACTTTCATGGATCGTAGCAGTTCAGGCATGGTATTAATCTGAAGATGCTCCAGTTCGAAATAAGACCAAACTCTTATATGGATGCCATTTTTGAGCTGCGACGAAGGCTAAAATATCGCTTGCAACAGGCAGTAAGGCTTGTTGTTTTCAGCCGAGATGATTTTCGGAAAACTTGCGGCCCCTGCTGGCTGATTGAGGAACCAGCAGTTAATGACGGTATAAAGCAGTCAATAAAACAAGTTTTTTTTAACACTTGTGAATCACTACAACCACAAGAGGTACTTGAGCCTACAGTCATAAATGTGCACACAAAATATGAGGCTGATTGGTCCAATAGTTTGTGAAATTAGCTGCAGACAGACAGATAAACACATTCACACACACAACCAAACACCTGGTGAAGGTTATAAAAGCCTAAATGAGAAGAAAACACAGGTGATCTTCGCTTAAAAAGTCAAAACAAATACATACATACATGTGTGAGGGTGTGTTAAAACATATTTGGGAAGAAAGAACATTGTTGATGGGTCACGACCTTCTCTGCAATATTCTATTACTTTTAACAGTATTGCAATTTTTTCTGTAAATTGTTTTGGACTTGAACCAATTTCAGCTGCTGAATTCTTCAAGGGTCTGAAAAGCATAGACTGCTATTTATAATTCATACCCATATGTCAGAAACAACATCATGGAAAGCCCAGTGCCTCTATTCCTAATCATAGTAATATTTCAGCTGAGTTGTCAGAGTATACAAAACTGGATATATTTTACCTATACTTTAGAAACCCAGTGATATTGATGATAATTGCTCAGTGTGGAAGTGATCTGTCCTGGCTGAAATCTTTGAACCACAAAGTTGAGGTGGCTGTTGAAAGAGTTCATTCAGTTATAGGCACACTGCTGTGTCAGAAACAAAATAAAATCTCCAGACATAAAACAAACACAAGGAAGTGAACACCTCCCACTCCAAACCCTTTAATTAACTCGGGGAGGAGTGACTGACAGGAGTTGTGGCCTCAGGCCTCTCTTCATTGGTTGAAAGGATTTTTCTTGAAGCAGGGAAATTAGAGCTGCCAACTTATCCAAGAGTCTGACACGTTAACTTGCTTGTTTGTAGCAACACATATGTTCTCTCTAATTGTAAATAATGTTAATCGACAAAATGTTTCTGCTAGGGCTGAGCAATATGGAGAAAATGACAATATGTTTGACCTTAATATCAATATTATGATGATAATGTAGGGTTAATGAGTGCTTTCACAAAATATTTACACTTGGATTGAACTAATCATCATTAATGTAGATGACTAAGTGGGTAAAGGCAAATAGTAGAACATGCAACATACAAACAACGTGGTAAATTCAGGAAACTGTATCACTGTCTGTAACAGAGCCTTTAAAACCAGGAAAACACGGCACTCATGATATCCAAAATCTAAGGCAATATCTAGTGTCATATCACAGTATCAGTACAATATTGATATGTTGCCCTGCCCTCGACTCTACTGCAGCTTTAATGAAAATATTACTTGACAAAAAAAACTCGAGCTTTACTTACTAGTCTTTTCTGGATTCTTCAACATTTCGTCGGTTCAGCAGTGATAAAACAGTATGAACGAAATCTTTAGAAAAAGCAAGTTAGTGGACTTTCAACTGGGATTGTTTTGTTAAACTAATAACTCCAAAGACAATATCAACATTTAATGCTTCATTTTTAAGCCAACATAGATGAACAATCCTAAAAAGTGCTATGGATAAAATCGGACCAGTTACAAGTAAGAGCTTCATATCAGCAGATCCATCTCAGTGACAAATGAACAGAGTTCACCAGCTGATGAAGACTGTGTGATAAAGTTGAAAGTTCAAGAAAAAGCCATCTAATGGATGCTGAGTTATGGTTGTTGTTTCTCTATGATACACATGGAGAGAGACCACAGCAGAAAATTAGATCAGACTTTGCTGCAGCACATTCTCTCAGACGTACTATCTCAGAATAGATGTGTGTTTAACACCTGCTCTCCCAGTGTCTGTCACATTTTTCTATTTACATATTCTCTCTCTGTATTTCGCACACTTGCACACTCCACTGCGGTGGAGGAATTTTTTAGGTGTTATCATTTACACATACTGTTAGCATGTCAGGTTGTCAGGTGTCAACACTATGTGTTGAGGTGTTCCGCAACTTATCACTGTGCCCCCCCCCCCCCCCCCCCCCAGAGAGGCACATTAGCACCTTATTTATAATACAGTTCCATCAATTATCAATCAATCAGCTCCTCCAAGTCTGAGGCCATGGTCCTCAGCCGGTAAACGGTGGATTGCCCACTCCAGGTCGGGGGGGAGGTCCTGCCTCAGGTGGAGGAGTTTAAGTATCTTGGAATCCTGTTCACAAGTGAGGGTAGGATGGAGCGGGAGATTGACAGGCGGATTGGGGCGGCGTCAGCAGTGATGCGGGTGCTTAACCGGTCTGTTGTGGTGAAGAGGGAGCTTAGCCAGAAAGCGAAGCTCTCGATTTACCGGTCAATCTACGTTCCAACCCTCACCTATGGTCACGAGCTCTGGGTAATGACCGAAAGAACGAGATTGCGAGTACAAGCGGCCGAAATGAGTTTCCTCCGCAGGGTGGCTGGGCTCAGCCTTAGAGATAGGGTGAGGAGCTCCGACATCCGGGAGGGACTCGGAGTAGAGCTGCTGCTCCTCCACATCGCGAGGAGCCAGTTGAGGTGGTTTGGGCATCTGGTAAGGATGCCTTCCGGACGCCTCCCTTGGGAGGTGTTTCGGGCATGTCCAACCGGGAGGAGACCTCGGGGCTGCCCCAGGACACGCTGGAGGGATTACATCGCCCGGCTGGCCTGGGAACACCTCGGAGTTTCCTCGGAAGAGCTGAGAGAAGTGGCTGGGGAGAGGACTGTCTGGGCTTCTTTGCCGAGGCTACTGCCCCCGCGACCCAGACCCGGATAAGTGGAGGACTACGAGTACGAGTTCCATCAATTATTTAATTTCTGTTGGAGTTGTAATGTTAACTTCCCAAAACACAAAAAAGCAAGACAGAGCCGCTAACATTACCTCAAACTACACGTACTGTTGTGACATCTGAAGTTTTAGTCCTGAACTTGGATTTAATGGACTGTAGCCTGTAGTTTGTTGGGTTTGGAAGTAACACCAGGTAGATAGTAAGGTAATTGGTAGTAATGCACTGGCCTGGCCTGCCCTGAGGGCTAATCTGCTCCGCCTAACCCTCAAACATATGCGTTAATCAATGACCCAAGCTCGAACTGCAAACCGCAGCTAAAAGTTATTGGTAATGACCTTTGCTAATAACAATCTGCTTGCTGTTGGCTATATTGAATGTCATTTCCAGGAAATATCACAATGTAAAACGTGTTTATGTTTTAAAAAATACAAATGTAGGAAGACAGCAGGTAGTCACCCATCTTTTAAGTGAATATGTTTCATGTATGATCTTGAACGCAGAGCTGATAACCTGCGTGGTTTGGTTACATGAGCGCGCAGCTGATAGGAGGACTGGTTTGTTTACATGACATCACTGAAGTGCAAATTAAACAGATTCAGTGTAAACAGAGAGGCGCTAACTCACTTTTAGGCAAAGTGTGAGGTCTATATATTTGCAGAGGGAATTATTTTTACCGGAAATTATGAGCAGAGAGATTTAAACACAAAGGACTAAGACAGATTTTCTTGGTCAAAAGCTGAATAACAGAAGGCCTGAGCAGAGCAGCACTGTTAATGAAGCTGCTTACTGTGTGAGAGAGATGGAGAGAGAGAAAGGAAGAGAAGATGGAAGTTGTATCAGGCTATTGCACAATGTTTCTGTAAGTTATTGATAACTTATTCATGACTCACCCGCCCAAAACCTGCAGTATTTTATAACAAGCCTAGCTGAACCACCTGACCTGTGGGTCAACCCGCAGGACCCATGGGCTGTGAGTCGACCCCTGCTGTACATCACTACTAGTTTGTTGGGCATGCTAATGTTGGCAGTTTACTGTATAATAGTGCAGAGACTGAGACATGGCCAAGACCAAAGTCTATCAAGACTGAGACAAGACCAAGACCAAAGTGTATCAAGACTGAGACAAGACCAAGACCAAAGTGTATCAAGACTGAGGCAAGATCAAGACCAAAGTGTATCAAGACTGAGAAAAGACCAAGACCAGAGTGTGTCAAGACTGAGACATAACCAAGACCAGAGTGTATCAAGACTGAGACAAGACCAAGACCCAAGTGTATCAAGACTGAGACATAACCAAGACCAAAGTCTATCAAGACTGAGACAAGATCAAGACCAGAGTGTATCAAGACTGAGACATAACCAAGACCAGAGTGTATCAAGACTGAGACAAGATCAAGACCAGAGTGTATCAAGACTGAGACAAGATCAAGACCAGAGTGTATCAAGACTGAGACATAACCAAGACCAAAGTCTATCAAGACTGAGACAAGATCAAGACCAGAGTGTATCAAGACTGAGACATAACCAAGACCAGAGTGTATCAAGACTGAGACAAGATCAAGACCAGAGTGTATCAAGACTGAGACAAGATCAAGACCAGAGTGTATCAAGACTGAGACATAACCAAGACCAGAATGTATCAAGACAGAGACAAGACCAAGACCAAAGTCTATCAAGACTGAGACATAACCAAGACCAGAGTGTATCAAGACTGAGACAAGATCAAGACCAGAGTGTATCAAGACTGAGACATAACCAAGACCAGAGTGTATCAAGACTGAGACAAGACCAAGACCAGAGTGTATCAAGACTGAGACAAGACCAAGACCAGAGTGTATCAAGACTGAGACATAACCAAGACCAGAGTGTATCAAGACTGAGACAAGATCAAGACCAGAGTGTATCAAGACTGAGACAAGATCAAGACCAGAGTGTATCAAGACTGAGACATAACCAAGACCAGAATGTATCAAGACAGAGACAAGACCAAGACCAAAGTCTATCAAGACTGAGACATAACCAAGACCAGAGTGTATCAAGACTGAGACAAGATCAAGACCAGAGTGTATCAAGACTGAGACATAACCAAGACCAGAGTGTATCAAGACTGAGACAAGACCAAGACCAGAGTGTATCAAGACTGAGACAAGACCAAGACCAGAGTGTATCAAGACTGAGACATAACCAAGACCAAAGTGTATCAAGACTGAGACAAGATCAAGACCAGAGTGTATCAAGACTGAGACATAACCAAGACCAAAGTCTATCAAGACTGAGACAAGATCAAGACCAGAGTGTATCAAGACTGAGACATAACCAAGACCAGAGTGTATCAAGACTGAGACAAGATCAAGACCAGAGTGTATCAAGACTGAGACAAGATCAAGACCAGAGTGTATCAAGACTGAGACATAACCAAGACCAAAGTCTATCAAGACTGAGACAAGATCAAGACCAGAGTGTATCAAGACTGAGACATAACCAAGACCAGAGTGTATCAAGACTGAGACAAGATCAAGACCAGAGTGTATCAAGACTGAGACAAGATCAAGACCAGAGTGTATCAAGACTGAGACATAACCAAGACCAGAATGTATCAAGACAGAGACAAGACCAAGACCAAAGTCTATCAAGACTGAGACATAACCAAGACCAGAGTGTATCAAGACTGAGACAAGATCAAGACCAGAGTGTATCAAGACTGAGACATAACCAAGACCAGAGTGTATCAAGACTGAGACAAGACCAAGACCAGAGTGTATCAAGACTGAGACAAGACCAAGACCAGAGTGTATCAAGACTGAGACATAACCAAGACCAAAGTCTATCAAGACTGAGACAAGACCAAGACCAAAGTCTATCAAGACTGAGACATAACCAAGACCAGAGTGTATCAAGACTGAGACAAGACCAAGACATGAGCAAGACCAGACCAGTGCAAGTCCCACACTGCATTTACACAAACCAAAGGCACTGGCACACAGAAATCAAATAATGATTCCTCTTCATTTACATATTTACTGCCATACTGCACACATTTATGTATACATGTACCATGAGAATTGCCTTTATTAAATAATAAAAATGAACTGCAGAATTAAATTTTATTTGTGGCATTTTCTTTTGTTTTCTATGAGGAAACAAATATTAACCAACACTAAGCAGCTCTAATCAACCTAACCCTTTTTATTTAACACTCGTTTTTTGCACAGTTGTGGTCTTGACCAGAGTTGAAATAAAATCTAGTATATATTCAGTGTCATACTTGCGTTTGGCCATGTTGTCGAGCTAGTTTGCTGTCTCTGTCAAGTAGCTGTCTGTTAGTCACTCAATCTACAGCAGGAAACGGCACTTCAAAATAAATGCATTGTGCTGGAAATTCACTGTCCTTTAAAATAAAGTGTGTTTTTTACAAAGTTGACCTGTTCACAAGTCACTTGCTGTCCATTCAGAATGGTAATTGTGGTCTAGTCCAAGATGAGACTGACAGTAGTCTGAAAATGCGTCTTGAGTACTGTAGCACTGCACTTTTGCTCCAAACTCAAGATGTCAAATATCTCTTTTACTACAGCCTCAAACACACCACTTGTGGAAAAGCCAAGGCTTGAGAAACCCACTGTGCTGTGTTACAGTTGTTAAAATATGGACAGATAATCACTCGTCGGGGGGATGGGATTAGTGACATCACATACATGTATCCAAGGAGTTTAAATGTGTCAGTCATGTCAGCTGTAATTCACAGCTACACTCTGCTTGTTAAAGCAGAGTGTTTTGTGGTTGGTGGTTAGTTCAGGATGTGGGACCGACTGCTCCATTGTCGTTGTGAGAGAGTGGGAGCTATCGGGTTAGCTCTGAGCCTGAGGTAATAACCCGGTGAGCAGCAGCATTTCTTTATCTTGGCTTTGGCTGCAGGCCACAGTAGCCTGTGGTTCATTCAATAAAGCCCTTGCTGAACAGAGTAAACACCTCATACAGTATAAATTAACTCTGCTTCTTGAGGGTGCTGTGAATTTGACAAGTTATATAACTGCTTCCCATTATGTTAAATATTTAACAGTGTTACACATCTGCATGTGCCAGCTGTTGTAGTGAAAATTACCCCTCACTAAGATTTAAAAATTTATTTAGGAGGAGGAAGGAGTGGTCAACCTTGTGGTTACCTGATTAAAACACTCGTTAAGCAGCACTCACCTCGTCCCTTAATCCTGATCCCTCCTACCTGGATCTTACACACATGACAAACTGAATGATTTAAAAAAAAAGTTTTCATTGGATTTACATATTTAAATGGTTTCATCTCTCTTTACCCATTTCTTGAACTCATTTTATTGGACTTCTTGTACTGAATTTGCTACATTAGTATTGGATCCGTTATAATCCCATTGTAGAATTATAATCCCCTTGCTGCATTTTGTATTTCCACTAACTGCTTCAACTTTCTGTTCATGTTTTGCAATTGCCACTTTCCCACCTACAGCTCTGTCTACACTCCCCGCTGTCTGATGAGGAAAAATCTTCCTTTAAATTTCTCCTGCTGGGTTTTTTTCCGGCTTTAATAGAGAGTTTATGCTGAGTTAGGAACTGTTGCTGTTGTGAGGTAATGTCTGTGATATTGGGCTGAATAAACAACCTTTATCTGACTACTGAAACATAAAGGTAATTCTGCCTTAAATGGATTTATGCCATATAGTATGTTGCTGTGTGGTTAATGTGATAGGTTACAGCCATCTCTAGATATGTCTACTGCCACCAAAAATACTTTTTGATTTGCTTGTGGGTTTCTGTTTCAGTATCCATAGACCTCAAATTTTTATTCCTTGTAAGTGCACTTGTGCTTTTTCCTTTCTTCAGGAATAAAAAAAGAATCACATTAATTTGGCTGCTACAAATTTATGATTCAGACAACAGTGGTTAAAAAAAACCCTACCTTCATCCTATTTATTCATTCTTGACCCTCCAGTTACAGTTCAAGTCCTCATTCCTCATGTGCGCTTACTAAAGTGCACACGGATACCAGTAATAGCCAAAAAAAGAAACATGCACACGCACACGACCCTCATCATGTCCTAGCTACACTGGGGATTTGGGAGAGTGCGTACAGTGAAGCCTCGGGTCTTAACAGGACATGAAAGGGCCTGTACCAACAGGATGCCACTGCAGGAGACTGCCCTCACATTTGATGTGGTAATCCTGTCATGGAGACACCAAAGCTGGTTAGGTTTAACACATGCTGGTGTGGCTGTGATTCATAATGGCCCCAAGCAGCCTGGCACTGACAACAAAATATGGATCAGATCAGAATGTGCTCGGTTATTATGCTTGAACTTTAAAATTTAACCACAGTAATGTGACATTTATATGGTCCATTCTGACAGCCCAGTGTCTGCAAACAGGAATATGCAGGTGAACTGGAGGCAGGGTGTGTGTGTGTGTGTGTGTGTGTGTGTGTGTGTGTGTGTGTGTGTATACATGCATAAGTTAATAAATCCATTTATGATTTATTTGGGAATTGGTGCCTATGAAAATATGATGCAGTGTTTTCCATGTTTATAACATAATGTGCAGTCCACATAAACAGTGTCAAGAGTTCAGTATCAGCACAATCTATTGTCATACACAACTGCAGCAGTAAACAAACACTTATTCATAAATAAATGCAAAAACATACATAGAAACGCGCGCACACACACACACACACACACACTGCACTGAGGGTGAATTGTCAAGACAAACAAACAACCATAAGTCTTTACATGAGCGCCCAGGGGCAGTGAGTCTGACTCCAGCTAGAGTAGTTACTGCTCTCACTGCATCTGTGCTGCTGCCGCTGCAGCCGCAGGATTAGATGCAGCCGAACCCTTCAGTCTCTCTCCTTGTCTCACTGACAGCCCAGAGTTCACTGCTGCACGGCTTTACACAAACCTCTAAATAACTAATAATATCAAGTTCAGGGCCATTGGTCGAAGAGATCGAGAACAGTGATACAGATTTTTTTCTCAGCTGGAGACAATGTACCTGTTTATTTTCCATTTTAAAATGGTATGCTCTGTTTCCAGTTTATTAGGTACACCTTGCCAAAACTGATGCTGACTAATACAACAGCCCTGCAATAAATAATAAAGGTTATAATGTTCGGTTTGTGTCTAAACTGTCAGAGAGTCTGCAGTCTGTGGTGCCTGTAGAACTATGGTGCATCATACTTGTCCAGCCCATTTATATGAATGAGTGTGAGCTACATAACAGAAACACCTCTTTTAAGCATTTTCACCAAAAACTGAACCGTATATCCCACATGGAGCTTGTGTTAATTGCAGGATTGTTGTACTAGTCTGCATTGGTTTTATCAGGTGTACCTAACAAACTGGCAACTGAGTGTAATCATTTCACAAAAACACAGCCACACATGCTTAAAGCATTTTTAACTCAGCATGAAAGCAGACATAAATACCTCTCCATATGTTGTCATTCTCTACAGTGGCAAGAGATTAATGAGATGATGATTAAATTACGACACAGACGGCAGAATCATCCACAGTCACATTCATGACTTTGTGTCGTCAACTGCTGTTGAGTGAACTCTTATTTTACCCAATCCTTTGTCTTGGCATACCACAGAAGCTGCCCTGCCTGGTTGTCTCTGTGAAGACTTGTATACAGACTGAGTAGAGCAAGGTTTAAACACTGCTTACATCTCTGTTAACACTGATTTTCTGCCCAAGAACACGCATGGGCCATTAACCAAACCTATCTCGATTGATTGATTTCACAAAAACAAACTGATCCGATATGACTCACTGTGTGCTAAATAGATTAGTTGGAGAAAGGCCTACAGTCCTCTGGGCAAAGGCTCCTTTGCCTATATTCACATTTAAAGTCTGACCTAATGCCACAGTCATGTGCTATATGTGCACTGAGAGGCTGCTGGTCACTCTCATTGTTCCCCCTCTTCATACTAGCCTCACGTGTGGCTGCACTACAAAGGCATCTCTTCACAGGCAGCAAGATGAGAGATGATAACAATGGGTTTCTTTCACAAACAGTGCGTGAATGTTTTATGCACAAATCTGGGATTTATCAATATTTTCTGTTTTCCTCAATTTGTTCATACTCTGCAAACAACTTTAGAACTTCCTCAGACAATGGGTACGCACAAATGATGAAGAAAATACAAACACACCTTTTATCTAAATGCATAGCATGTTTAAACCACACTTATTAAAGGGGTTATAATAATGCACATGCGTATTTGCTACCCTTTCATCCTCTGTCATTATTGTCATAATTAAAATAGTTGACTATGATAACTGAGTGTTCCAGTCCTGGCTAACAACAGAGTACATGAGAATCTCCACACTGAAATGTCATAGTTTTGGTTTTCATGTGTTTTCATTCAAATTATCGGTTACTCCTACAAATTTTTTGTGTGATAAAATTATTATCATTATTCCTAGCAGGTGTTAAGATGGCGTATCTATCCTTGCTGCATATTGCAGCCTGTGCCTTCAGCAGACAGCACATAACACGTTTGAAAAGAGTGACAAGCTGCTTATCAGTTGTTTCCAACAGCCAAGATATTCAGAGACGCTCACTGACAGCCCGAGGCTGGTGTTTTTGGGCCTTAAAATGTGTCTAGAAACCACTTCACCGCTTCCTCCATAATATACCTCTGGGCAAACGTACTTCCTTAAATAGATAAATGGGGGCGTGACAGAATGCTGATTGCAGATAGTAAACACGTGCCTCTTAATTTAGAATGATTCTGATTCACTGACGCGCATGGTTGTAGCAACAAAATTGGCTGGTGAGCAGATGTCAGGAGTTAGATGGTAATTTTGTGTGCACACTTATTTAATCTGTATAAAAATAGCCAACAGACTCCTTTCCCATTGCTAGTAGACCAGAGCCATGAACACAGCTCTGCTGCTTTTCTGTTCTTATTTTAACTGGTGTGTTACATTCGACGTCACGAACGACACGACATGCCGGAAAACAGGGTGAGTAAACAGCAGGAACCAGCATGGAAGCCAATGAAAATGTTACTTCTTTCTTTTTTAATATCTGTTGCTAATTCAGTCTCTCTTTAGAACTTTGTGCTGACTAATTTAGATAAGTCATCGAGGGCTGCTTGGACGGAGACGAACAAAATTTGTGTCAGTGCATCATTGCATCATGCTGGAAAAGGGGCAAAAATTAATGCATCCACCAGGGTGTCATGTTTCTATCACTGCTGATTGGAGCTGACTGAAGCTGAAGCCAATAAAAACCCATAACTACTGCAAAGTTATTTGCCATGACAATCAGTCCTGATTGTGACCTTTCCCATTAAATATAAAAGCCCAATGTTAGGGTGCTTTCAGACCTAGAGTTGTCGTGCTTTGGTCTGACTCAAAGACTAATTTTGTCACAAAGTTGCATAATTGCCAAGAGGTGGTTCGTGTTCTCACGGCAGCATTTACAAGCGGACCAGATCAAACGGCTCCAACTAGAAAACAATGTTTTGATGCATTGGATGTGCTGAATGTGCATATTAAGGCAGTACAGGAGGAGGTGCACATTAATAATCCTCCAGGATTGTAACATGCTCATGTTTAACCCAAATAATGTGTCATGTGACTGTTGTTGGTTCAGATTGAGGTCACAAATATATTATAACTGGACCGAGACCACCTGTTCAAAAAGGTCTTGGTCTGGTTGTTTTGGTGTGCACCCAAGTGTGATTGCTTTGTTCACACCTGCCCAAATGAACTGCACTTAGGGGGCAAACAAACTTGAGTTCTATTGAACCGAACCAAAAAGATCAGGTGTGAAAGCACCCTTACTTTTGGCTGAGTCACTCAGAGTGATTTGAATTAAAACGTCAATAATAATGTATCTCTCTGTCTAATTGTTACCAGCAAACACCAAAGCTTGTAACAATATAAAAGTCTCCTCAAAATCTGCAGTTTCAATAATCAAAATACAAAAAGCAACCCTATGAGTGTAGTTTTACCCTCTAATCTATCCTCTCCTTTCCTTTGTGTACTGCCTGAATCAAATATTTTATTCAAACAAAGCTTTATCTCATTGCCTCCTCCTGGGTTTGCTGAGTCTTGGAAGTGGTGTGAAGTGCTTGTTGATTCATCAGAGCATGTAGGGCACCCTCCAGCAATGCATGTTAATGTAGGTCCGGTAATTTTAATTAGGACTTTCACAGGTCATATGCACCTGCTTCACTTCCAAATAACAACCAAACAGTTGACTTTCGAGAAACTTAGCAGTGAGCTAACCTCATCAAACATTTAAACAGCAAACCAGACAGAACTCTCATACTTTACATCTTATATGAATGCTGACAAATGTTAAAAGAATGTGCAGACAGTTTCTATGTTCAAACTGCTTGTAACTGTTAAGTGTTGTATGTGGGAGTGGAGCTCAAGCTCACTCAAGCAAGGTTTAAACACTGTGATCGGCCCCTGCATACGTCTCTGCTAATGACAATGATTCTCAGCCCAAGAACACACATGGACCATTAACAGAGCCGATCTCAATCGATTTCACAAAAAAAAAAAAAAAAATGCGATCCAGTATGACTCACTGTGTTTGTGAAGAAAGCATTAATCGAAACCAAAGCACGCACCACCAGCTTGTCAGTCCTGTCAAATGACTCATACAACACTCAATTTCCTGAAGAATGAATTATAATAAAAAAAGAAAACAAGAACATTTTTAACACAGGCACATTTAGAACAGCAGATGGCAATGCAGTGAAATTAAAGCAACATCTACAAAAATGTTGGTTAAAATGAAAAGAGAGATTTTCTAGATAACAGAGGACACTGGAGCATAACTGTACCTTCCCTGCACAGTCTGCAGCCCTAATAGATAAATCCCAGTGCCCCCTGATCTGAGTCTTGACAGTGGAACAGCCACACTGGCCTTTGGAAAATGATCTCAATGTGTGTTGAGGCTCATGTTGATTTAAAAGCCCAGGACGTGGTTTAAATACTAACAATAGAATTAAAATCAATACAGATTTTCAGAGGAAGGCAGTGTCGAAGGCTAAAAGGAAGATAATGTGTTTCCTCTTTCGAGACATAGAAAGTAGCCGCAGCTTTTCAAGCTATAGCTTCAATCTACAAGTACTTCACAACCCTAGATATGTCAACAAGATAGCGATAATCATGACAGGGTGAAATGGAGCCACATGATTGTTTCCTGAATCTTTGAAGGTTAAAACAATATCTTTAAAGGCTCTCTAAGGATATTTCCTTAAGCAGCTTATTGGGTCGCACATGGGCACTCAAGTTTCTGCCAAAGTTGATGAAAGATTTCTGTGTATATATGTTTCTGTCCGAGCTCCTCTCACTGGTTTCAGGTGGGCCAGGCTCAGTTCGAAAATGGTGATGTCATTACTTCAATGCACCAATCAAATTGAGAGAAATTTGAATTATAATGTGATGGCAGTTGTGTTTTTTGCTCATCGAGTATTTTATTATTATCATCAAATGCAGTGTTGGGAAGGTTACTTCTGAAATGTTATAACGTTAGTCATTGAGAAAGGTCATTAGTTAGCAAGGTTTCATTGGTCATTTAGTCACAGAAAAAAATAAACAGAAAAAACAAATGTGAAACTATTAGCAGCTGCACCTTGTCAAAATAAATCAAAACCTATATAACTGGACCATGTGGGAATTTAATTTGAAAGGACAGACACAGGAAGAGGCCACACTCAACAGTCAGACAGGAGTCACATTACAAACCAATCACAGCTCACAGATATCTTTCCCTTTTTCTGTAAATATTCAGTCTGATAAACACGGAACAGTTGATCATGTTAGTGCAGGGCTACCCAGAGCTTTACATCTGTCCCACAGACGATAGGCCTACACACTTATAAACAGCGCCTGGAAGAAGCCCTGCACTCAGGATTTCAGGTAAATAGGCTATACGATGCTTGTTAAGGTCGCTTAGCACCCTCAGATGCAAACTGCCGCCGCTCTTTTGAAAGCTGGCACACAAAAAGCAAAAGAGTAGCCTCCAGCACCCGACCTCACGTTTTCCATGCGCTTAAAGACGCAGAATGTGTACAGCCCCTAATTTCCAGGGCTGGTAACGGCGGTTATTCCACAGGCTAGTTAATAACATGTAGGGGGAGGACGAACCCAAGGTGATATGTAAACTCATCTTCATTGGTCGACTACAAACATGACGTATCATCTGAAACATGGAAGTAGCTACATGCCCATTAGCCACTTAGCACAATCATTACTGCTTTGCCGACAGCGTCATTAACAGGCGGCTTGCTCAGTGTGTGATGTGCACTTGTAGATAAAATATAGGCCTATATTAATGAAGGTTCATTAGTACGGTTTTGTATTTCTCTGTAATGTAGCACAGTGTTAACAATGTTACTGATACTATTCTTTCTCATACCTTCAGCTCAAACCATTGTGTTGCCCGGCCCAAAATATATCATTTAATAATCAAAGTAATATTGGAAACATGCGGGCAACTAGTTGACTAATGGCCCTAAATGACAACTACTGGTCAACAAGGAAAATTCTTAGTCGGGGGCAGCTTTGGTATTTGTAATATTAATGATTTATATGATAAAAAAAAAAAAAAAAAAATCAATACTGGGCACTTTGTGAAGATTCGATATTACCACACAAAAATATCACAATACTATGTTGCGTGGTGATTTTATCCTACATATAAACTTTGTACTGACAAAAATAAACTCTGATGCAATCCCTTGATTTTTTAAACATTTTGATTTGTATCTGTAATTTAATGACATATTTTTCCTCAGCAGCTGCAACTGATTGAATTTACATTTATTTTGTAATTTAACTCCCCAACACTGATCAACAGTTAGAGATGAACAATGTTCATCTTGTGTTGCCTGGCTACTGCTAATCAGATCTGATCAAACCACACCCACATTGTACTATGAAGCAGATTAGAGCATATGTTTTAAGGTTAAACTATAAATAAACTGTCAACTGTTTTCCCCTTAAACATTATCTTTGATTGTTGCTTATTTAGTCATGAATATTTAACGTTAAGTCTTTAGAGTTAAGAAAAATACAAGACTTTAAAACTGACTGAGCTCATGTGCAGTTTCAAATCACTGGTACACACACAACTGATATATATTTATTACACTGTACCTAATTAAAAATGTAAATAAATAAGGCATGCTAAATTGAATGTAACAATCAGTTTTAAAGAAAGAGCAGGGTATTTATTTCCTGATTGATAGTGATACTGTCAGTGAGAACATGTACATCTGTAAACATGAATTCTTCTGGCAGTGACTGATAATAATTAGAGGAAATGGAAATGATTTGATTTGGATTCCATGGCCATCATTAGTGAATGGCTAAAGCAAGACGTGATGCTGTAGAGTATTCACAATCTGTGAGGTGGGGTGAAGGCTATCTTCTGTGAAAGAAATATCTGTGACCTGAGCCTGTCATTGCGTATGGACAAAAGCCTTGTGTGGGTTCAATAGCATACTGAGTGTGGGATGAAAAAAAAAAAAAACCTGCTCTGCAGGAGCTGGACTGCATGGCTGTTCTGTGGATCATTTAAAAGGTTAAACTATCTTTAGTCTTTAATTGAGGGTTATTTTTTCAGCAAGGACGATTGCCCTCTTTGCATTCTGTTGTCTTTTTAAAAGACAGGGAACTCCTGGATGTTTGTATCTGAGTAGTAATATGATTTTATCTGCGGGGATATAATGTTTCTCGCTGTGGAGTCACTGATAATCAGAGCTGATGGCTGGGATGAGGGAGATGCTTTGGTCCTCACCACAGTGCTCAGAGGCAGAATTTTCTCACTGGCTCACGCTATGACAAGTGCAAGGTAGCAGCGAGGGCCAAGGTAATAGCACAGAGAGATATCTAAGAGCTCGGGAGCCTGGAACTCTCTGGCCATTACAGCGAGAATATTAAATATGTTTTGCGGTTTCACATTCAGAGTTGAAGGGGATGGAGAGGAGAGGGGAGCACTGCTGCTGTAGTGTCATGGCAGGACCGAGAGCTTCAGTGCTGACCCTTTTTGCTTCACATAGACAAGAGCAGTTGTCACAGCCAGGTGTCGAGTTGTGCAGAGAAATGGCTGACATGGGAAATAACAAGCTCTGGTCAGTTTGAGTGCTTTTAAGGAGGCAGAGCGTCTAGCAGGATAAGACGGTATCAGAGGAGCAGTTTGCAGGAACTTACACGAGGTCTCTTTCAACTGCCAGCTTGGCTTTAAATGCAGCACCTGCCCAAAGTGCTGTGGCATTGTGGGGGATATGCCACACCACTGTTTTTACTGATACAGACACAAGGATTTAGATTCAAATTTGTCTTCGTTTAAGGCATAAATTTATCTCCGGGGCTGTGACGGCAGCGGCCATTCACACAGCAAAAGTGCTCGACTGTTAATTACTTCTCTAACTCTCCCAACAGGTGAACTGTTTAATGCAATATTTTATGATCATGTCTACAGCTAATTATGTAATTAGTGGAGGTTTTGTAACCATAATAATATGTCCCACACATCTGTTAGTTCCAACAACAGGCAGCAGGTATAGTTAGTATGCAATTCACAACCTGTCCCCATGACAACTGCTTTGTCCAATAACCTTCATAATTTTTACAGCACTCTGTGTGTGTGTGTGTGTGTGTGTGTGTGTGTTTGCATGCACTTGTTATCCCTGTAATTATATTTGCAATATAGTCATAAAAGGATTTTCTCATATTACATGGTATTTACTGTAGTATCTGTCAACAGGATCTCACAGTTTAGACATAGATCTTCAAACATGCGGCTTCAATGGGAGCACAGAAATGAGGAAAACGAGAAATCTAATCATCGCCTCTTTAGTCGCCTGTTTTTACAAACAAAAATACTTAAATTTACTCCCATGGGAACCAAGACGAAAATGAACTCACACTCTTCTTTTTTTACAAAGCACTTTCCAAATCAAGGACAAGGGATGGTATTTCAAATTTGCATTACGGTGCCGGCTTGTGTCTGATTCAGCTTGTAAAAGGTCAGTTGTTATCAGGTGTAATCAGGCTCGAGCACAGGAATAGATTAAAAAACATAAAAGCTGAAATGTAACCGAAAAGACAGAACAAAAACGCAGCCAGGATGGAAGAGCTCAGGGAAACTAACAAGAGGGTAACTGCCTGTTGGACCTCTAAAAGGAAAAGAAGCACCCTTTTTACATAACCAACTGCTTCTGTCAGTCTTGTCATCATTTCTCATGCAGCAGAGCAGGTGCTCTGTCCTGCTCTGGCTGAACAGACAGATATTGAGCAGAGGCGGACTGCTCGCCTTGCAGAGCCGCTTCAGTTTCACACCAATATCAATGAATATGCGTGTACGCAGCACCCATGAACTACTGGGAGGCTTTCTGATTTGAAGTGTTCCTTTTCACCTTTGCTATATTTTTCAATTTCAATACTAAATTCACTGTGAAACACCACGGACGAACGTTAATATTGTGAAACTGTAGCCCACTGAAAGATGACTTTTTCAATTGTGTAAACATATTAAAGTTCAGACAGTTCATTATTGATTAAAAGTTCATCTCAGTCTGGCAACATAAAGATAACACTTTGTGCTGGAAAAAGTAACTTTGGCAACATATTTTTTCCTGTAAACTCTTTGTCATTCCCGTGGGCTGAAATCTTCTCGCTTGTTTCCATTAAAGTCTGACCTGTCTTGAGAATTTTCTTGTAAAAAACGAGACAGACCACTCAGTCAGTATCACACCATTACAACCTGACTCCAACAATCTCTTGAGGTTGTTACCTTATATCAGAAATCTGAAATAACTAAAAATGTGCCAGCATACTGCCAAACCTTTTTCTTACATGTACACTCACTGGCCACTTTATTAGGTACACCTTGCTAGTACCAGGTTGGACCCCTTTTGTCTTCGGAACTGCCTTGAATTCTTGGTGGCATAGATTCAACAAGGTGCTGGAAACACTCCTCAGACATTAGGTCCATATTGTCATGATAGCATCACACATCCCAAAGGTGCTCTGTTGGATTGAGATCTGGTGACTGTGGAGGCCACTGGAGTACAGTGAAGTCATTGTCATGTTCAAGAAACCAGTTTGAGATGATTTGAGCTTTGGTGTGTTATCCTGCTGGAAGTAGCCATCAGAAGATGGGTACACTGTGGTCATAGAGGGATGGACACGGTCAGCAACAATACTCAGGTAGGCTGTGGTGTTTAAATGATGCTCAGTTGGTACTAAGGGGCCCAAAGTGTGCCAAGAAAATATCCCCCACACCATTACACCACCACCACCAGCCTGAACTGTTGATACAAGGCAGGATGGATCCATGCTTTCATGTTGTTTACACCAAATTCTGACCCTACCATCTGAATGTGGCATCAGAAATCCAGACTCATCAGACCAGGCAATGTTTTTCCAATCTTCTATTGTCCAGTTTTGGTGAGCCTGTGTGAATTGTAGCCTCAGTTTCCTGTTGTTAGCTGACAGGAGTGGCACCTGGTGTGGTCTTCTGCTGCTGTAGCCCATCTGCTTCAAGGTTGGACGTGTCGTTTATTCAGAGATGGTCTTCTGCAGACCTTGATTGTAACGAGTGGTTATTTCAGTTCCTGTTTCCCTTCTATCATCTTGAACGAGTCTGACCATTCTCCTCTGACCTCTGGCATCAACACTGGATATTTTCTCTTTTTGGGACCATCCTCTGTAAACCCTAGAGATGGTTGTGGGTGACAATCCTAGTAGATCAGCAGTTTCTGAAATACTCAGACCAGCCCATCTGGCACCAACAACCATGCCACGTTCAACTTAAATCACCTTTCTTCCTCATTCTGATGCTCAGTTTGAACTACAGCAGGTCGTCTTGACCATGTCTACATGCCTAAGTGCATTGAGTTGCTGCCACGTGATTGGTTGATCAGATATTTGGGTTAATGGGCAGTTGAACAGATGTACCTAATAAAGTGGCCGGTGAGTGAATGTTTAGGAAAACATCAACTGTTTAGATTGATAGATAGATAGATACATATATATATATAGATTTGTTTGGGGCAATAATCAGCTCTACTACCAAAGTCTTTGAAATATCTGCTTCATGTTCCCTGGTTTTTGTTGTTGGTCAAAAAAATGAGCAATTAGTTTGGAAAACAAAAAACACCTGCGCTCATTAAAGCAGTCTTTGCACAGGCTGGTAGTAAGTTGCTGCTGAGAGACTAGGAATCTGTAAATGATTTATAATTCAAGCAGAAAATCAAAGATTGAGAACAGAAGGATTGACGCTGAGATAACGACTTGATTAGGTTCCCGGATGAAGTACAGGCAAATGAAACACACAGCATCATTTCTAGCACCTCAGTACGAACACGTTTTTTAAATGAATTACACTCACACACCAACTCAGTCTCATAGAAGATAGTCTCGCTCACCAGACCTTTCTCAAGAAAAGAAAGGTCTGGCTGGGCCGACTCTCACTTTAAGATTGGAGAAAAAAACGCCCCGGCTGCTTGTATTTGTTTCAACCAATCACAATCGTTCTTGGCGGTGCCACAGCAACGGTGCACTTGCAAAAATATTGCCGGGGGGAAACAGGTTTTGGTGTAACATGCCCACAAAAATATCGCCTACAGGACGCGAACCATGGCAGAAAAATGGCTACATCCCCGCAAGATCAAACACCGCAAAAGTTAGTAAAGGACATGTTGAAAACTACAACCGGAGGTGGTAGGGCGGGACTTCAGCAGGTGGCTCGTTCCGCCCAATGAGAGGCTGATCTCTGCAGCGAACTTCCGCCCACTCAGACTACACATAAGATTGTATAGTACTGAATTGTTTTTATATAATCACTGCTTGGATTATGTTCAGAGATAACATTTCTTTCATTAAATGAAACACGCTGAATTCACAGGGAGGCGGTTGGGGTGGATGGGGGACATAGAAAATGCAGTACTGTGACATCAGAATCCTGGGTTCGCATCCAGATTCCTGGATGTGGTTTGGTTTAGGCAACAAAAAGAATTTGGTCCAAGTTAGGGAAAGATTATGATTTTGGTAAAATGTTTATATGAAGGCTTTTAAATATATAATGCTGCAGTCACTATAAGTGGATAATGTATTACAAGATTGGCTATTTTGGTGGAAAACAATTGAAATACATTTTGCTGATACATTCAGTATAGAAAAAGTAATTCACTCAGCATTATGTTTTACTGAAAAACAAATTTTAGTGTCTTAAATTAGTTGTATGAAAACATAATTTTGCGTAGACAAAGCTAAACACACATACAGCACACAAGCCAACACTTTGGTCTATCTATAGCCCCTTTCCCACTGGACAAAAATCTACTAAGGGTGTTCATTTATGCTCAACCTTAGAAACGTATATGGACATGGATGGAGCCTTTTGTTTGTACTCTGCTTTTATTTTCTCTGCATTTGTGCATGCTTTCTGAAAGCTTACAGACATGGATCAAACGGAGAAGTACCAATGGAAATTGTGGGGGAAGTGTAGCATAGTTCAAAGCAGATACGACCATAGGACACGAAAAAGACATTTAAAATATGGCAGAATAGAACAAATTGGTAATAAAGGGAAGACAATTGTCCGTTTACGTAACAATGTATTTAATTGCCTCGCAAATCCAGCTGTCTACAAAGCTGCTTCCGTTAAAAGGTTCATTACTGGGGCGTTGGTAGCTTAATGGATAGTGCCTGCGCCCCATGTATAAAGGCGATGCCTCGCCACAGCGGTCGCGAGTTCCACTCCGGCTTGCAACCCTTTGCTGCATGTCGTCCCCCCATTCTCTCTGTCTCTCCATTTCACACTGTCCTGTCCATTAAAGGCAAAAAGCCCCAAAAAATAATCTTTAAAAAAAAAAAAAAAGGTACATTACTCCTCCACTGTTGTCATGTTTGTTATTGTCAGAAACTTTTGACTCTGCCCTCTAGCACCATCAGGTGGATGTATCTATGCCAATGTAAAGGATGCACGGAAGTATGTAGAAAATGACGTTTGCAATGTTTGAAATGAAGTATCTACTTTCGTTGCAGTATAAATGAGCCTTATCATATACTAACGTCTGGCTTTTGTCTTCAGTGGAAAAGGGTTTCGGACAAATGACTCTGCAGTAGTCACGGGTATTTATCGTCTCCAGCTCCAATTGTCAGTAACGGAAACATGACACCCTGGGAGGACGTGCCAATGTTCGCCTGTTGTCCAACACATGCAATGATGTGCTGCCACACTATACTGTATCTCTGTTTAAGGGGAGCTCGAGCATCATTCCAAATTGGGCCGCACCGAGTTTGAAAGAGAGACTGAATAAGTATCAGGTATAAAAAAGAAATAACCACAGCAACATCAAAGCTGCTGTCTAGTGCTTACTAATCTGTTCGCTGGTATGCTGGTGGCACTACATGAGACACACAAGTAAAAAAAAAAAAAAGAAAACAGAGAGGGTTACTTGTTTACAGGCATTGGAGAAGGAGTCTATAGCCTATTTTAAGCAGGTTTTCCGGTGTTTAAAAAACCTGCATATATGTGCTTTGTTGGAAAAAGGGTGAAAGGATGAAACTTTTTCAGGGTAACCTCACTGTTGATATATGAAACTTGTTCATGTATATTGTCTACATGTATACGCCCAGACTGCTGTTGTCTTCAAGTTAAATCATGTGCTTGAAAGAAAATACTATGACAAGAGAGGCATTAATTAAACAAGGTTGTTATTCATTACATCTACAAAGAGGACACTAAACCTAAATAACAAATAATTTTTGTCTTTGATAAAGCATGTTTATTTTCCTCTTGGACACAAGTGAACTAATTTTAGTATGAAGCAGTAAAATTGGACCTCAAATGATAAGGGTGCTGAGCAGTTTTAGTACAGCACATTCGTGCTAAGCAAACTGTGACCTGACTAATGTAAGCACAGATGGAAGTTTCATACACAGCTGGTTTTGTGTCCCCTCCCAAGGGTAAACACACCGATTGGGGGAAAAGGCTTTACAAACAGATGCTTCTCTGTGAGGTAAAGTTACTAAAGCAACTTTATAAAGAAGTTGGTTACAGTTATAATAAATACAGTAAAAAGCATCAAAATTAATGCATGCAATAACATCTGGACTCACGCGGGGAAAAAATAAAATCTGTATAATTATTCAGCAGTGTTCAGCATATGACACTGGAATATGTCCAGCATTACGCACCAATATTCAACCTCGAACCCTTTAATGATAAAACATTCGGCTCCACACTGCTATAATTTATGGAATAAATGTGTATAAATCCCTTGCATGTGGGTGTTAATTTGATTTTTCACTGAACTCTTGAGTCAGGAGACTTTAAATATCAAAAATGTAAATGTGCGCATGTGTTGGGCCATAAATTGACTGGCGAAATGTCCAGTGCATGCTGGAACGGACTCAAACACCTTCATCAGTCAACAGTAATAAGCGGGAATGGAAATGGATGAATAATTTAGAGTGGGGATGGCATCAGTATTGATTGACCCTGGGCTAGTTACAGGCACAAAAACAACAGAACTGAGTGTCATTTTCACCCTCCTTTCTTCTTTACTGTGGTGTCCAGCGCAAACATCACACACAGATGCTGAATGAGAAACAAATCCTCTGTAGCATCTAAAGCAAATACACAAAGGTAAAACAGCATAGACACACATAGTGCTGAATATGCGTCAGTACAGATGCTGTAGAACAAAGTAAACCTATGTCATCTCATAGACTTTATGGACCAAAGCATATGAATGGAGAAAGATGCTGCAGCACTGCTGTAAGTACGGCTGTATTGACCAATCGTAACCAGAGTTTATAGTTGTGTAATCTTGATAATTATGCAAGGATAAACTGCAGGATCACTACAAGCCTCCAGTTTCTAGGTCACATGGACACCACCACTTAATGGTATCATGGATTGAACCAGTCTCTCTGCACTGAGGAATTTAAACTATAAAAGCGTGTATAAATATACAGTATAAAGCACGGTTAAGAGGTATTCTAGTAGACCTCCGAAGGGAGGCAATACAGAATGGTCAGTTTCTCGTTATGCTCATAGCAACTGGGTTAGCTTACCTCAAACACAATGGGCCTGCATTTTGTGATTCAGTGCTTTGAATAATGCACTTAATAGGATTTCCTTGGACACATTGTGGTTTTGTTTCAGCTTGCCTGCCCACCCACATGGATGAGTTTAGCTCAAAAAGGCTCTGCTGTGTTAAAGCAAGGTAAACACCTTCTACCTTTAGGCAGATGCGCTGACCACACTATGTCATGGGAAACAGTCGTGGGCTAAACAGCCTGCTGATGAGCAGTGAGGCAGGAGCTGAGACAGATTCCAGTACATGCTGTGGCTTTCTGGCAGCGTCTACTGACAAGCTGCTCAGCGGGTAAAGCAGCCAGGTTTGGTGGACCAGTTTGGGCCCAAATTTAGCTTGAGATGGGAAATTACTTTCATTTACAACGAAGCTGAGGATAATGCAGCCTAGTCTCCAGGATAAAATGTTCGAGAATGTGCGTCTCTGCAAACCAGAGATATGTTACACGTGTATGTTTCATACATGCGATGTAGTTCAGAATATATGTATATGGGCTGAGTCTCTTATCAGGGGGAGGAGGGGGCTGTGGATGGCTTTACATCTAGGACGAGCCAAGCAGCAGACTGCAGCAGACCAGTGTTCAAGACCAGCAAAGCAGGCATGTTTTAATGACAGGTCGGGACATTTCCAGCCTTGTTTGTGCCGACCAAGCTGAAGTTCATGATGTTTTCTTCACCCTTACATTATTTTTCTTTTTGTACCTAAACCTAACCACACAGTTTCAACATATCCACTACATATGAAACACACAAATGCAACATATCTGTGGTTTTGCACAAGTGTACAATGCCAACATTTATCCTGGTGATTGGGCTGCATAATGTGGTGCCAAGACTTTGTGCCAGAGACATGGCTGAAGACTGGTACCTGCAGGTTCAGGTTTTCTTTGAAGGCGCAGGCTGTGAATAATGGCAACAGAGTGGATTGGATCCTGTCAGTTGGTGATTTTACAAAAACATTTCCCCTCACTGCTCCATGACAGACCAGAGTGATTGGTTAATTAATCCAGGCGAGCACACTGAAAATACAACAGCAGTGCACACAGCATCCAGAGGCACACTGGCTGCACTGTTGGTATTTACTGCACATGCAGCAGGGTGATAATTAACTGGCTTCCTGTATACAGTACAGTATATATTTATATAAGATACAAGGGAAAGATGTGTGATGTTCTGCTGTTCACAGTACTGCCCAAAAGAAATTCTATAATGGCACATCTCCAGAACCTCTCCCTTAGTCTCCATTGGTTTATTGTATTAATTTATGTGGAAACACAACATCATCACTGTCCTCTGCTTTCTACATGGAAACTACAGAAACCTGCTAACAGTGAACACATAAAACAATCTGTTGTATGTGTCTATCATGTCTCTGCAGCAAGGATTATGGTAAACTATGTAGTACAGGGTGATACACACTACAACTTCAGTTTGCTTCTCTCAGCCAGGTTTTGGATATTTCCACATGCATGAGATGTCGAGGAGTGAAAGGCTTTCGTTGATGCTCATTATGTTTGAGTGAGTGAACCAGGAAATCTTATGGGAAGTCTTTGTGCCTTCTCAGTGAGAACTTTTCAAACACTGTTGATTTTGTCAATATGAAATCACGCAGCTCTCTTGTAGTGTTAGATTTGTCAAGACAAGTTCCACAAACACTGAACTACAAAAGCCTAAAAAGAGCTCGCTAAGAAAACCAGGCAAAGGCATGGGGAACTACCAAACAACAAAACATCACCATGGTTTTGTAATTTACCAGCGAATCTTCCTGCAGCGTGAACCATACTGTGCACATCTTCCAGGCAGCTGTCGACCACAATAGGTGTCTAGCCCTCTTTATTTCTTTTCCAGCAGAAACAGCCACACTGACACAAAGTACTGTGAATTGGTTTTCCTTTAAAGCTACTTTTTTTTTGCTCAATTATGTGTTTTTGTGAGAAATTGGAGCATCAGAATCCCCCAACAACCATGAAGAAGATTTTACTGCTTAATGCACCAGTTGGTGTGTGCACTCCTGAGTTATCAAAGCATGAAAGTACTAAAAAGAAGAAATGTGAAGAGTAAAAACATATAAATGAGCAAACTACTCCAAATTAACTGTGAGGAAGGGAAGCAGGTGAAGGGAAAGCATGGCTGCAATGATAAGTAAAGTGATGAAGCTGCCTGGCTTTAAACACCGAGGGGTTAGAAGGTGGTCACATTGATCTGTTGTGTCTGTCCACGTACATTAATCCTAATTCAGACAGGTCTCCGTTGAGCGAGCACGGCTGATTACACATCAGTCTCTGTCAGATTTCCATCTCTTTTGACAGACAGAATCACCTCTGGACAGACGGATTCATCGCCCTCTATTAAGCCGTGGAGGTGAAAAGTGAGCCAGCCCACTTCACACCATCCCATCATTTTTACTCATTAATAGGTATTAAATGAAGATTTAAAATAGCCCAGCAAAGTCTTGGAATGACTGTAGGTTCCCCGGCTCAATTTTTTAACTGAAATTACTCTGAACAGTCATTTCTTTATTGGAACATTACATAAACAAAGCTTTGACAGCATGTTTTCCTCTGTTCTCCTATCACCAAATCCTACTAATAGACAGAAAATGTCCGTCCAATTTGTTACAGTGTGGTTATGTTGTTGGAGCTGGGGCAGATTGTACTGTGGCTCACAATTCTCTCCAAGCAAAAGCTCATAAAATCACGTGCCTATCCAACGCATTTTCAATCCAAGCTCGTCAAATACCGATGCTTGGTCAGTGGCCCTACATGTGAAACTATGATGCTCTAGGTACCCCTCTAGCGTCAGGTTTGGAAACAAAGGGACAGCATTTTAAGCCCAGTTCAGACCAAAGATTTGCATCGAGAGGAGTTGAAACTTGCAACTACGTGCAATGTGCCATTCGGCAGCATTCTAAAAACCTGCCGGTTCACACCAATGCAACTAGATGCAACAATTTTCTGTACTTCTGTTCTGATTTCCAGCTTTTCAGGCTTATTTTGTGCCTGAATATAATTTGTAGCTTCTTAAAATATGAATGAGGATAGTGATAGTGAGATACTGGCTACAGCTGCATTTGTAGTAGTGATTAAATGGCAAAAACATAAACAACATGAGCATCAGATGGACTGTATTCATGATAAATACACCACAATAATGTAAATAACATCGCCAAATTATCAGTCAGAATGAGAATGCACGTGTGGGGTGGCATAAGCACATACAGCGAGCAGCAGCAGAAGCAGCCACCCACCGGCCGTCATCAGCACACTGTGAGAACGGAAACAGAGGGCCTCAGTGGGGACAGAGCACCTGCTGCAGCTAGCAAACACACCGTCAGCGGTCATTTTCACTCGTCTAGCGGACTTCACTACAAGATGATTGGCTGTAGAAACAGTTGACATGCTTACGGTCTACAACCAGCTGCCGGTGATTTGAAAAGCTGAGTTGCAGCTGACACCATCAGCCTGCTTGAGTCGAGCCCAGATGGCCAGTTCACACCGCTACAACTGGGCTTAATTTTTTGCTACTTAGATGCATCGCATCTTTTCAAAATACACTTCAGTTTTTTTCAGAAAATGCACAGTTTCTGCATCTTAAATGCATACAGTCTCTTTTCAAAATGAACGTTTATTACTGACGCAAATATGTTAGTAGCATAGCATGCTATACATACTAGTATGCTATTATCAAAATAACTCCAATGACTTTTGGTTTCACGACTTTTTGGTACAGAAACAGCAGACCCCAGTGTTGAAGTCCTGGGTTTGTTTGACCTATCCACCTCCCCTCCTGCCTGCCCTATGCGGACTTTCTCACTCTTTATGCTACAGTAGTTGCCTGGATTTAAAAAAAAAAAAAAAAAAAAATGCAACTGCCTGGCGTGTCTCATACTGCCGCTAAAGGGGGCCTCGTTCGTCGTTATCTGATGTCGAGGGACACTGACCAAGTGTCACTTGACAAATTTGCAGTAAAACTGGGCTGCCTTATCTGAAACAGTTGTAAATGCCTTGATATATAATAATAACAGTCAAAGTTAAGCAGAGATAGGATGCAAACAAAAACAAAAAAGAGCACTATTTATCTGGACTTAATCAATTAGGCAGAGGGTACTGTGTTACAAGCTGTAACCTGTCTGACACTGATCCATTGTCCAACAGCCAAAGTCATTTTGTTTAAAAACAGAGTCAACTTCTGACACCACAAAGTTTATAATTCCTTTGTCCCAGAATCTTTGTCAGCACCATGTAATATACTCTAGAAACCCCAACAGCACTGACACTCTGTGGTTGTTACTGCTGCTTAAACATTAGCTCAGCATGCCCAGTATAGTGAATTAGCATGCCAGTGTGATTAACTGGTTTTAACACTTGTTCTTTTGTCGCCTGCTGATCTACACAGACACTGTGGCAAACTTAGAGTGAAAGAATGTAGAGAACAGATCTGCAGTACATGCCACGATTTCATTAGAGCTGTAACTGGATTCTTTTTATGGCATGACTCATGGATTTAACCAATTTGGCCGTGTTACCATCGGTCATAATTGGCAGTTGTGTCTGGGCGGAGTGATTTTTCAATGACTGATTGCTCTGGCAGGGAGACACCTTCATGTGGGAATAGAGATTTCTGCTCCCATTCAGAAGTTGAAGGATGTTCAGCTCTGGGTTTCTTTCCATGCATTCAAATTCACAGTGTGTTTCCCTAAATCTCCATAAAACCCTTTAGTCCTCTCACTGTGATGTGGCTACAATAACTAATGCACACTAAAGCATACATAGGTGGTGCCCATCAACACTGGATTACTGTGATTGATTGAAGGAATAAAACACTGATCATTTATTTTACACTTTTGCCTTCCTGAGAAAAATGGTCATTGCCAGATCATTTCCTGGCCCTGGCGCTCTGCTGAAACAACGTGAAATGGAGCGTGGAGAAAGGCCTGGCCACTGCTAATGACTGATTTACTTTCTTTCCAACTGCATCCCCATTCCAACAGTGCTCAACAACAAACAACCCATTAGAGATGCTCAAAATATTTAGAAATCAGTCAAATAAATCAATAATGGAGTCCCCTCAGGACATTCATCACATTTTACCGCAAGCATTTGTGTAATGGAGGAAACGACAGTAATGTCCCGTCAGCATTGTTAGTTTAAGCTGACAGAGAACAAAGTCATTTCTGTCTGATTTTTGTCATCAGACATCTGCTTATCACTGGCAAAATAAATGAAGGCTATAAATGTTAGGTGTGGACTTCTTCTCAACACCCTCAGAATATAAATGTGACAGTGGAACACATGGTGGAGAATATGCTCCAGTACGATACTGTAAACTGAACACA
The DNA here is from genome assembly GCF_041903045.1 of Epinephelus lanceolatus. Classification (NCBI taxonomy): domain Eukaryota; kingdom Metazoa; phylum Chordata; class Actinopteri; order Perciformes; family Serranidae; genus Epinephelus; species Epinephelus lanceolatus. Next base: position 19,723,245 of record NC_135735.1, read on the forward strand.
TTCATGTTGACAGTGGATAAAGACTGGTGAACAGAAGGAAGAGTAAGGTTTCTTCTTATCAAGGTAGCATTTGACTGCTGTACCGAGCATCTTGTTTTGAGTATCACTTTCATCAGTGTCTTTAAATAAATGGTGGTCTTTTGTAGAATGAGGTTAATTTATACAATTTAAATGCCATAGGCTTGTGCTAATAATGTTAGCATGTTATATTTGTTTGGAAAATTCAGATTCAGATTCAGATTCAGAATACTTTATTAATCCCCGGGGGGAAATTGTTTTTGTTCCAATGTTCCGTGCAAAGTAGAAATAGAAATACAGCATGAATGGAAACAAGAGATGAAGATGAAGATATAAATAAGATACTAAAATAGACAATGAAATAAATAAAATAAAATATTAAAGTAGACATTAAAATAAAATACAATAAAATAGACAATAAAATAAAATAAATAATAAAACAGTAAAGTAGACAATCTGAAATATATACAATATACAATGAAATGGTTGTAGCGTTATAAATGAAATAAGAATGAGTAATTATATTGTGTGTTTTGTTTTATAAATAGCCAAATGAGTCCGATCATCAGAGGGAGGAGTTGTACAGTTTAATGGCCACAGGTAAGAATGACTTCCTGTGGCGCTCAGTGGTGCATTTAGGAGCAATCAGTCTCTGGCTGAAGGTGCTCCTCTGTTCGACCAGAGCGTTGTGGAGAGGGTGAGAGGTCCTGTCTGACACTGCTGTCAAAGGGTCCAGCTCCACCCCCACAACGTCACTGGCCTTTCTGATCAGCTTGTTGAGTCTGTTGGCATCGGCTACTCTCAGTCTGCTGCCCCAGCACACCACAGCAAACAGAATAGCACTGGCCACCACAGACTCATAAAACATCCTCAGCATAGTCCGGCAGATGTTAAAGGAGCGGAGCCTCCTCAGAAAATAGAGGCGTCCCTTCTTGTAAAGGACTTCAGTGTTCTTAGTCCAGTCCAGTTTATTGTCAATGAAAACACCCAGATACTTGTAGTGTTCTACGATGTCCACGTTATGCCCCAGGATGGAAACTGGGGTCACTGGTGTCCTCGTTCTCCTCAGATCCACCGCCAGCTCTTTTGTCTTTGTTGTGTTGAGCTGCAGGTGGTTCAGCTCACACCATGAGACAAAGTTATTCACCACAGCCCTGTATTCAGCCTCCTCACCCTTGCTGATACATCCAACTATAGCAGAGTCATCAGAAAACTTCTGAAGATGACAAGACTCTGTCTGGTAGCTGAAGTCCGTGGTGTAAAGGGTGAAGAGGAAAGGAGAGAGGACAGTACCTTGTGGGGCCCTGGTAATGCTGACCACTGTGTCTGACACACAGTGCCGCAAGCGCACGTACTGTGGTCGGCCAGTGAGGTAATCCACAATCCAGGACACAAGGGGGGGATTCACCAGCATCGCCGTCAGCTTGTCACCCAGTAGAGCAGGCCTGATGGTATTGAAAGCACTGGAGAAGTCAAAGAACGTGACCCTCACAGTGCTCCCCGGCTTGTCCAGGTGGGCGTAGACGCGGTTCAGCAGGTAAATGAGGGCATCCTCAACTCCACTCCGGGGCTGGTAGGCAAACTGGAGGGGATCCAGGTGCGGCCTGACCATAGGCCTGAGCTGCTCCAGGACAAGTCTCTCCAGGGTCTTCATGATATGTGACGTCAGTGCCACCGGTCGGTAGTCCGAGAGACCGCTGGGCTGCGGCGTCTTTGGCACTGGAACGAGGCAGGACGTCTTCCATATCACAGGGACCCTCTGGAGGCACAGGCTCATGTTGAAGACACGATGAAGCACTCCACAGAGCTGTTCGGCGCAGGCTCTGAGAACCCGTGGGCTGACACCATCAGGGCCTGCAGCCTTACCGGCGGGGAGTTTGCTCAGCTGTCTCCTAACATGTAGAGGTGTAAAGAGTGCAGGTTGAGGAGGGGGAGAGTTGGAGTCCAAAGTGAGAGGAGGGCAGGTAGCATGGGAGCCAGAGGAGGTGTGAGGAGTGGGGGATGGGTGTGAGGGGCTCACCAAGTTGGATGAGGTGCTATCAGGAGGAGGAGGGGGGGTCAGAAGTGGTGGTGGCTGGAGACAGTCAGCAGGAGAGCCAAAACATGTTTAGTATAAGACCTTTTTTTTGTCAGTGAACCTTGTGAGTTGTAATGGAGCTAAATTTTGTAACGTTACCTTTGTTAGAAGTTGCTGTTGTCTCTGGCTTCATATGGGTAGAGAAAAAGTCAGCTAGCTGCCAGGCTAATTTATACAATGTAAAATGCCATAGGCTTGTGCTAAAAATGTTAGCATGTTGTATTTGTGGGGAAGATGTGTCCAGCAAAAAACAAATGTTTGTCTGTGAATGCTGACAGTTGTAATGAAGCCGATGTGTGAAATTGTGTTTGAAATTGTCACTATTAAGCCATGTTTAATGTGTGTTTAATGTGTGTAGCACTTCACAGAAACCCTGCTGCCAAGAAGTGTTTTGGAGGTGTAACTGCAGAGTGACAGACCACCGCACAAGTGTAAATGCTCACAACAGCGCAGGCCATGGGTGTAGACTTGGGCGTAGGCTCTGCATTGAGCTGATGCACAAGTATAAATCCCGCGTAAGGGTCTACAGTCATGCTAGCAATCCTCTTAGGCTGTACTTAGGCAAAGCAGTGCTTTGAGCTAAATGCTAACATCAGTTTAGTTCATCATGTTAGTATTTGGAACTAAACACAAAGTACATCTTAAGGCCTCTGCACACCAAGTCCGTATTTTGCTTTTTTTTTTCTTTTTTTTTTTAAATCCTTCACTCGATAAAAAACGTTATGCACAGAAACTTTGCACACTGAGTCTAGTGCCCTCACTGTTCTATTTCGCAATACAGGACATAATGGAAAGACACATTAGAATCAGAATCAGAATCAGAAATACTTTATTGATCCCCGAGGGGAAATTATTTATGTTACAGGTGCTCCTTGCATGAGAGGAAAGATATGTGAAAATATAAGAAATTTAAACAATAGTATTAACAAATATATAGGTAAATAAACAGGAATTATTAACAAACATAAACGTAAATATATATATATATATATATATATATATATATATATATATATATATATATATATATACATATATACATATATATATTGTAAACTGAACAAGATTATTTACACAAACAGAATATATACAGTCAGGGTGACTGGGGTTATTGCACAAATTAAATTAAATTACTGCAGTGTGTGAAAAAAAATTAGCTCTCTTGCTTCTCTCCTAGGCTGTCACCACTCTCTGCCTCATCAACTGCGATTGCCACCTTGGCTACTTGAGTTATGAAATGATACCATGCAGCTAATAAAATTCCTTGATAGACTAACATTACCTCCTCTTTGTCATGGGGGATTTCAAGAAGCTTCCATATATTGCCACTTCTTTTTCTTGCTAGCCTCCTAGCTACTTCTGCCCTGCTCCTCTGTCTTGCTGCAGTTGTATGAGTCCTGCAGGTTATGCCACATTTTCTTTACTACTTTACTACTCTGTAAAGGGTTTTGACGGATGTGAAAATTGGAGAAAATTGTTCCAAAAAAAAAAAAAAAAAAAACAACCCTCAACCGAAAGAGAGTTGTTTTGGAGTCCGTGTGTAAAAGTGATTGACATATTTATTTTTAAATGTGCAGCAATTTTGGAGCAATACAAACCTGCTGTGCAGAGGGGAATGTTATTAGTTTTGCAGGTATTTGGTCATAAACCAGAGAACTGGAAATATGGAACTAGAGGAAAAGTCAGTGGATCACCGTTGAGACTTTTTAATTAAAGCCACAAATGTCAACTTGGTGGTGGGGCTAGACGAAAAAGTCGGGATCACCACAGTCAGTTGGTCTCATCCTCTTGGGATCATAAATGTCTATACAAACTTTCATGGCAATCCTGCCAATGGTTGTTGAGAAATTTCGGTCTCGTAGTGGACCATCTGATTGACAATGCAATTCCTAGAGCCATCTACAAGGGTGGGCAATGATGACACAAAGCCTGAGCTCAGCCACAACACTGTACAATGGAACACGGTCAGCTCACAATGTAATGGTAAGTTTTTAGGTTTGGCTGCGAGTTTGTAGCTGATATTAACAATTCCATCTTTTTAAATTAAACATCACAGCTTCTGTGGGCTGCCGTCAATTTCATGATTTTTTAACAAGTCGGTGCACCACAAAACAAAACAACATATGCACACAAACAATCAGAAAGAAGTGGATATTCCAGTGTTCCTCTGGACGGACAGTGGAACGGCCCTCTCTGACTCTGAGAGAAGCTTTCCTTTGAATTAGAGGGAGAAGGTCATTCAGTCCCAGTGATGAATCAGCACCATGGAAAGACAGATTCCTCTGTAAACACTGTAAGGCCATGCCATTAATATGCATTATACAGTATCATACAGTTAATTAGGATTCACTTGTACGGGGGGAACAGTCCAGTAATCTCACTTAAATTAAGAATCCCAGACAAAGCAAAACACGCCAGGCCAATCGTAAATCAAAGCACATATAAAACCAGACTACGTTGGTGAAACCAGTGCTGCTGTTTGTATTTACAGCACATTCTACATGAAGCAAACACTGTTACATAAGTCAGCTACAGGACTCTTTATAATAAACCCACCAGCGTTGAAGCGTTTAGCAGTGAGCTGGAAAAGGAAGAGGATTAGACAGTATGTAAGTATCTAATTCAGTTCTGATCGTAGATGCAGATGACAGGCTGGGATGTGAGCGATACATTAGCACAAATCACCCGAAACAGACCAAGATTGAGACATGCTGCAAATGGATTTGAGAGCAAAACACTTGAGTAAATATATAAGGAGTAATGATGGCTGAGAGATTTACAGTCATCGTAAACCTCCCTGCTCAGCGGTAATCACACTCATATTTACTAAACCTTTGGCTCCTTGTTTCTGTGCCTTAAGCCATTCAGTGTTTTAATCAAACTCGCTGATTTCGGATAAATCCAGCCACTGAACTGCACCTTTTGACCTTTCCGTCACTCACAGTGTGTGCAGAAGTTGGTCCCAGTCACTGCTTATGTAATTAGTTGCTGCCTTAGCAAACTGGGCCCTAATTACATACAAACTGTGAGTGCAACACAGTGATTTCATGAACATTAATCTCACCCTCTGTGACCAAGGTTAGAATTTATAAGAAGGAAATAAATACTACTATAATCACTATACATACACAGTGCAGTCACAGGAGTATGCTACTGTACAAAGCATTTCATTACAGGTTGTACATGCGTAGTCGTCTATGTAGCAAAATGTTCACCATGAACATACGTAACAGGCATCTTTTTACTTTTTCTGGCAAGATGTAAACAATGTATTGCCATGTCTGTTAACTTATTCTTAAAATATGATTTTACTTGACAAAAAGTAAACAAATTGACCTAAGTAGTGTTGTCACAATGCTAAAATGTCTAATTTCGATATAATACCTTGAGAAGTATCAACATTCAATACCATTTTTGATACCACCAGTGTTAATTTGGAAAGCTATTTTAGATTAAGTCTTAGTCTTTAGATGAAAATGCTTATTATTTTTAGTCCCATTTTAGTCATTTTTATCCTACATAGTTTTAGTCTAGTCAAAAAATCTGACACCACAAATAACTAATCTGAGACAACTCGAATTTGTCCCCAGGTTCATTGGAAACTCTGACGTATCGATCTCACTGTTAATAAGCAGAGAAATAACTTAATTAAAGCCTAAATTCCTTTCTGAATCTGCAACATGACAGTCTGGAGGTTTAAACTTGTGTCTCACAGACACTGTGATTAAGTTTTCATCTCTATCAGAGAAAACTGATCTGAGTTTAGACTGTTTACTGACAGCACAGCTACACTCACAGATAACCAAACCTGGCATCATGGGTTGATGCCTGTCAAAAAGCATCAACCCATAAACCTTCTATAGACAGTCCAGACTGAGTGAAGTCATGATGGGATCAACAGATGTGAAGACTACCAGCCAGTGGCTGCTTGCTCTGCTGCCATTTAGCGGCTAACAAGTGGAGCTAACTGCTAACAGCCACCGCTGCAACCAACGAACTCCACAAATCCATTCAACAGCTCCACCATCCACAGTCAGACACACACAACTGATTATTTACTACTGAATTACAGCTCACAACTCAGACCAAACACTGTGCAGATTATTTTCTGGAGTTTACCAGCTTGTCACTCACGTGGCATTTGAAGATAATCGCAAGCATGGTCGTTCTCGGCTTTCGATGTCCGATAATCGTCCACAAACATTTTTGTCATGTCTCGTCTCATCAACAAAAATGAAGCATAGAAATTGTCTAAGTTTTTATTATCAGGATTTATTTTTGGCTCGTCATCGTCTTATTTATGTCATGCACAAAAAGCTTGTCGCCGAAAAATCTTCGTCATAGTTTTCGTCAACTAAGTTAACACTGGATACCAGGAAAAACTGACATTGAGGGCACACAATTTATTTTTTATTTTATAAATATAACAAGGCTATAAGATGATGATGGTGGCTTTTCCTTCGGTTTGGTTTGGTTATGATGGTACTGACTACTGGACTGTAGTAAGCATTAACATAATTAATCTTTTTTACATTGATGACAACAATATTTTTGTGGTAGTGCACATGTTCAAAAGCCTCTGAGATTGTCACACATACAAAAGGCAATAAAGTTTGAGTGAAAAACAAACCAAACTGCAGCAAAAGCCTGTACGAAACCAGAGCGAATCAGACAAGAAGACAGCAAGAGAGTGAGAGGAGGTGTAAGTATTGAAACTATATAAGTATAAGTATTGAAACCATTTCAAATATTCAGAATCAATACATATCAATAATTGAGAACTGCTAAAAGTCTTTATAAAAGCATTTCCAGACATATTCAAGATGTTTTTAAAATTGTATTATGTATGTTATTGCTGTTCTTATTTTGATGGTGTATTGTTTTATCTGTTCCACAAAGCACTTTGTAGCTGTGTTTTTAAAAGTGCTATTCAAGTAAAGTTAATTATTAATTATTATTGACTAATTAAAGATATGATTATGAGAAGAAACCCTGCTAAATAATAATAATGATCAAGTGACAAACATTCATGCACAACATCAACCCACTCTGTTTTTATCTCCACACATGGCCACAGCTGGTGCTCAAGCTTATTCAAGCATGCACTGGGGAAAAGGCAGGAAACCACTTAGGATTCTTCGCTAGGTTATCGCGCTAACATATGCCGATCGCACCTGTGGGCACACTTTTAAATTCTCCAATCAATCTGAGCTGAAAGTCTTTGAATGGTGGGAAAAACCTGCAGGAATCCGAAAGAGAAAATGCAAAATTCGAGCAGGAGGAATGATGATTCAAACTAACAACCTTCTTGCTGCAAGGCACTAACAATCCCAACCACTCAACCACCATGCTGCAAAAATCTAAATTATTTTTGACAAAATGAGAAACAGAGAAATTATAAATATTGACCTCAGCAGCGCAGTTCAGTTCCAGACTAAATAAAACACCCAGAATAATTCAACCAAAGTGAACAAACAGCCATGTCACAAACAGGCAATCAATATCAACTTTGAATAATGTAAAGAAGCCGAGCCCTATAGGCAGGTTGATTAAAACACCACAAGACTGATGACTTGGTGAAAAGAAGAGGAGGAATGGAAGGCTTACACTGTGTTGCATTGTCCTCCACACAACCCTCTGGGAGCAGCAGAGAAATGAAGAAGAAAGAGATTTAATTGGACATCGGAGAAATCGAGAGACTGAGAGAGAGAATAGGAGCAAAAGAATGTCTATTAGTTAGTGAAGCAAAAAGTTAAATGATAAATGGTGCGGCTGAAATATTCCATCCAACACCCTCATCTCACAGTAAGATTTACTACCTTAAACCTTTTTTATCCACAATACATCTCCCACTGTGAAATCAGTTTAAGAATCTGCTGCCATCAAATCTGATCAATGCACAGATCTGGAGCTGAACAAAGACAGCAATGTTACGTAGAGAATTAGTCTAATAACAGTAGTTATTTCATTCAATGCAATCAGCTCGGCTAAGCAAAATATACATCATGCTTTAATGCTTACAGATATATTTCAGAGAGGTACCCGATTCATACATTTACACAAGGGAATGCAGATACAGAGGATGATGAGGTGTGATAGAGTCAGAAGTCTTACTCGGAGAAACCACACTCACTTTTTCTCATCTTTTACAAGAGGCTGGCCTGAGAGCATGTAAGGATGAATTATTAAAGAGAGTGAAACCTGTGGATTTTCTCAAAATGTGCTTTTGCCTTTTAGTAATCTTTCGCTTTCACACTTTTTTTGATGTGTATATTATGAAGCAAAGAAAGGGGTTTGGTTAGTTCTTCTTTTTTGTTTTTTTCAAACAGGCCCTGTTAAATTCAAGAATAACATTTTAAAGTATCTCACCATGTTTCACACAGCCACTGTAGTGCAGTGTTTCTTACAATTACAGCCTGAACTGGGAGACTATAGACTGCTAACAGAGACTGATACAGTACACTCTGCAGCTTTTAATCTGCTTCTCTGCTCCTGCCTATTTTCCATTTTAATCCTGTCAAACAACTTGTACAGCAGAAGATTATCAACTGTGCCTTTTATTCAAAAGGACAATAATGTATTTAAAAAATGGATTTGTCACTTGGACGGAGGATTATGTAAAGAATAGTCTGTTAAATGGATTGGTCAAAGGACAAATTGGTGACATAAGAAATATGGTTTAATACCATCAGGTCCATGGCTGGACATGTTGTTATTCCACTGAAATGTCTGCCAGTGGCTACATTTACATGCACAAAATATTCTGTGTCTTGCCCCTATCCCAAAAAACCAACATTCCCTCTAAGCTCTTTACTTGGTTAATGAAATGTATTATTACGCTAATACGCTAGCAACTCAGATTGATGAGCCCTAACTTGCCTTTATCACGTCAAAATATAGAAAAGTGCAACGGCAGAAGGCGCTTTTGCAATTTTGCAGCTTTGCATCAGGATAAAATTTATTTCACAGTTTTCCACTGGTGGCGGACTTGTTGGACTGGGTGAACACGGTGTCAATCATTCCTTCATACTTCTTCTTGAAAAGGTCAGCGCTGCGATATTTGCACAGATCCATAAACCTGTTAATATCCAGGTCTTTAATGACGTTTTAAAGTAGGTCTGCTTTTCCTTCCGACCAGAAATGTGAGGCTTTTTTTTTTGGGCATGCAGCCTTGCAAACTGTCAAACGCACAGAGCTGACCATATACAGACAAGATGCCATAGCTGTGTCTCGATTCAGGGGCTGCAGTCTTTGAAGGACCGCCTTCGCGGTCGACGTCAGCAATGTCCTTTGAAGACCGCATTAGCCAAACCGTACGTTCTCCGAAATGGGACGGTCTAGTTTGCGGTCAATTTGAGTGCATCACTAGTTGTTCTCGCCCCGACCTGTTGGCGTTCCTGTTACCTAGCAACCAGCTGCGTTTGATGAAAAAGGAGTAAGCTAGTAAGTTAGTCAGCCCTAAATCGTGGAACCAGAGATTGTTATTATAAATATTTTTTATTTAATACTTAAGGAGATGATTCACCGCCGGTGACACAGCTGTTTGATATATTTCAGGCTGATGAAAGGACTGTTTTCAGGTAAACTTATTAAATTAAGATTGTTTAAGCTGTGTGCTTTTAATGTTAACAACAGTTAACCAGTAGCTAGTTAACAATTGTTAGTTAACTTAACTTAATGTGTCGTCACCAGCGTGCAATGCATTTTGGGCTAGGCTGGGCCACGAAGGATTCATCCGTTCAGTCCTCCAAATTCTGGGAAAGAAGGCTGCATTTCTCGGCCACAACAGAAGGAGCCTTCGAAATGGGACAGCCTTGGTTGCACCTATGTGACGCAATCGGTCTTCAAATGGAGCCTTTGAAGGGTGCAGCCCCTGAACTGAGACTCAGCTCATGTGTCGCAAACTGCGGTAAAACCCCAGTTGAGACGCATTCTTCGCTAGCACCACACATATCCACACAAAAATCTGAATAATATCAGCGTATTCCGCATCTTAATTGGAAAACGTTAATTAAAAAAAAAAGTCCTAATTTGGAATATCCAAACAAATTATGCTGTTTACATGACTCGTATCTAATTCAGTATACTGTCCTATTCCCAATAACAGTGGAATATTAGTGTTCATGTAAATGTAGTCAATGTAATTCATTAAAAACACTAATGTTGTACAACATACATTTGTTAGAAGGAAAAATCTATAAATGTATTTCTGGTGTGTTATTATTAGAAGGACTAACAGTGTATCTTACTGTTAAAATATTATACTGTATATAACACATCTGTTTTAATACCACAGAAGTTTGCTTTAATTATCAGTCCACATTTGAAAGTTTAAACAATAATGCAGGTTGACATGAAAATAAGAACACATCTATGGCATAATTTACTCCTTTTACTAGAGAATTATGATCTATTTAAAATGTTTGGCCTTTGTGAGCACCTAGAGACGTCACAGCAGTGTACGTTTTGTAGCAGAAGGGGGAGAGATGCACAGTTGTAGGTTACAGAGATCAGAGTTTGGGGTTGTGGGGCCTGATGTTAACACCATGTCGACTTGAGGCCCTCTGTGTTGCTATATACTGGAGCTCAACACAGACAGCCTCCTACTCATTTTGTTTCAGTGGCACTGGGGTGGTGAAATGGATCTTTTTATAGCCTCAATTAATGTCTTAGGATTTGCCATCATCCTGAAGTTCAGTGGGTGGATGTTGAATCTGTGTTAGCCTCCTCAAGATTCTAAGAACAGTGCAAACTCTGGCATAAGGCATGGGTCACTTTTGTGTGATTAAGTGCATTTCGTAATCTTTTCTAATGGCTCTTTTCCTGCAGCAACACTCACTCTGAGGAATATATCCTAAAAAATATATCCAAGGAGGTTGGTGGGAAAGCATGTGCTTGCTGAAACCTCTGGCACCGAGAGTGTAGGAAAAGAAAATAATTCAACTTGGAGCACAGCGTGGTGGGAGACACTCAGAACCTGGGGTCTACACGAACTACATGAACACGGATTTACAATGATTTTTCTTGCAATCTTTAAGGGGCCTCTATTTTTTTTATTCTGGCCTTTGGACGTGAGCCCTGGTAAGCTGGCCTTAAGCTCAGTTTGCCTCCACCAAGTATATTTCAAAAATTCTCCACACACTTCTTGTACAGAAAAATCAGTGGAGCTGTTAAAGCACAGAGTGAGAAAGAAAGCGCGTTCAACACCATTTCCTGGCAGAATATAGACTTCTTCAATAAAACCATCATGAACTGGCTGCTTCAGACTTAATTAGGCTTCAAAGTGAGAGCCCAAGAATAAGAGATTTATTTTAGGAAAGTATTGCTTTACTCGCACAAAAGATCTGACCTAAGATTATTTTCTACTTTACAGTTATCTCTCCCTAAGAGCCTATTGTTAAATTCATATTTTAAACCCTACATTTCGTTCCATTTAACACTAAAATGTGGCCTTTAAAGTTATTTTTCCCATTTTACTTAATCCCGTTTTCATTTCTTTGTACTCTTTCCGATCACAGTGTAAAATACTGTCTCCGTACATACCAGTCTTTCCAGGCTTGTTCCAGCTGCTGTAGTCGGTCTTTCCTCAGGGGTGTAGGGTCTGAAGCGAGCGTTGAACACATCCGAGATGCCACGTGCAGACCTGCCCATTCCTGATGGCTTTGGCTGGCCGCACCCTTGAAAAACCTAGAATGAACAGAGGGAGATAGAATTACCACACAGAGGGAGGAAGCACGAGGGGAAAAGGATACAGATTGGTGTTGAGCATTTACAGTATCTTCAGGAAGTTGCCTTGCTTTGCAACATTAAGACCATATTTCTTCATTATGAGACATGAGCTTGTCACTGCAGGGTAGACAGCAGGTTATCAGCAGTCCGGAGCTGCATGAACTCTACACTGAGCCCACGGATAAGTCTGTTTACACATCCGTTTCGATCCCACCAAAGTTGTAGTTTGCTTACACCACTGACATTTTCCCTTCAAAAGCTTCTGTCAATTTGCTCTTTCTGGTCTGTGATTTGAGATAGAAAACTATATAGAGCCAGCCTGGAACCAATGCTGTCTATCAGTGGCCGAGTCTCCTTTTACAAGAAGTGTCATATTGGTGGCAAAGAAAATGAATTAACCCCTGATTTGCTGCCACTCGCATGCAATTCAAACCCACTGTTACAGTAAAACCCTTTTTAACCCAGACTGTATCCAGTTTGTGGCAAAAATACAATAAAAATAAGCTTTTAGTTTGTGTGTGAAACTAAAAAAACGATTTGTTAGTGATTGCTTTTTTGGCAACCATGACAATTTTGACTTCGGAAAAAAATGAATTTCCATATTTCACAACATATTTAGTTTTAGACAACTGAGTGATACACAAAAACAAAGAGAAAGTTTTCAGCTCTACTGAAATTAAAATGAAAGTTTCCTTGTTCATAGGACCAAAAATAGAAATGCAGATCTATTATTACTTGACCCTTACCCTTATCAGTGTGTAGTTCATAGAGGTTCATTGTGTGAATAGATTGTTTTCTGACAGCCTGGTCTCTACAGGCTCTTAGGGCCCAAACAACACTCCTCCAAACCGCACAGCTCATTAGCATTCCTCTCTGGCCCGTCTGCCGGCCCCTGGGTCAGTATGTGATGGAGCACTCTAATGTGCTGCATGGCTGTCATGACAAGAGGCTGTCTTTTCTCTAATATTTATCAGTTCTTCACCATGATTACAGTTCTGCTATCCTGTACATCACACGAGCAAACCGATTCTCAACAGGTCGGCGCCGCGGGAATGAAGGTACGTATGGTTGAAATGTGACTGTGGGGAGAAAGATTGTAATCTCGGAGCAATCTGTCAGCCAAGCACAACCTTGCAGGGATGGAGCCTCAAGTGCATAGACAATGGGTAAAGTTGTAAATTGCAGCCCTCCCGATATGGAAAAGAATGTGACATCTAATTCACTCTGACCTTTGTAACTCTGGCATGAAGATAGGCCAGAACACACCAAAGGGTCTGAACAAAAGCTGAACTGAAAAAAAAAACCCTGCCTTTTGATGAGAAAGACAATGAAAAACTATTGTGTGTGTGATAAAGCCTGGATGTGCTGCTTGAAATATAAAACTATTCTGGAGGCTGATAAGCAGTTTGAAGTCTAACGAGGCTAAAGAGGAAATCAGTAGCTTCTCTTGCATGTTAAACTGTCTCCTAAAATCATCTTACAAGAGTCTCCATCCTGCATCCTGACTGTGGTTCCATTTACGCCGGATTTCCAATGGATGCGTGTCCGTTGCAGAACGGCAGCGCTGGTTATCCGCTGCGTGCTCCGCCGTCCGTCAATACCCACCGGCTGCATTTGCTGTGCGGTGCGGTGCAGCTCCGCCGGAAGACATCTCGGTGCACTGCCATGATTAATATCTCCTCGTCCATGGTGTTCACGGGGTGAAATGACGTCTGAAAACCTCTGACCTGTTGACTTCAGGCCTGCCTCTGCCCATTATGTAGTTTTTAAGGTGTAGTGCAGGGAAATATGATCCGCCGTGAACACAATGTACTTTATTTTGAAAATTAACCGGATGTTTTATTTTGTTTCTGTGCACGACTTCCTGCCCTGCACGATCTGCTCTGTGCTGAATTGCTGCGTTGTGCTCCGGCGTCCGGCAAAAATAGAAGTCCTGCGTATCTGTTGCAGAGGGCTCCGGAGTGCCGGAGCTAAGACGGAGCTGGAACGCAGCACAGCCGCAGCCGGTGGAAACACACACATTGACTAGGATGATAAACCTTGGACAATCAGTTTAATTGGGAAATACTGGTGCCTAATAATCATGTAAATGTCTAATCCAGTCGTTTCACTGTGGATGAAATAAGTCTATTCTTTCTGTGGGTGTTTGCCACACCCCATGTGGGTGTAACATTAGGTGACGTAGAGGCTGTGTGCAACATCCCTCTGCTGATGCTGACAATCGTTCATGAATTTAAATATATATATATTTAGCCTTCTACTGGTGCCACCTTTTTATAGTGTGGATTAAAATATGTATATTTTGATTTTTAAACAGTAGCCTTATGTAACGTTGTTGCTACAGGCTGAATTGTGGAGTTGCTTGACATAACAACCATGTATCGCTACTAGTAGCCTGGATTAATGTGCCATATCATCTTGTTCACGATGATACCGGCATAATTTTTTATATCATATGAAAAATTCATATTGTGATAGTCACAATATTGCGACTTGTTTACATTGACTTCATACTGTTACGCATGGCAACAACAAGCACGGCTAAAAGCGGGTTTGTTACTGACTTCACGGTGGTTCCAAGAAGAGGAGCAGCTTCGGTAGTGTGGAATAAATTGTGGTGTCCTAAATGTTTTATGAACAGCCCCGGACTTCTCAGACTCTTTTAGCGAGTTACCACTCAGAAGGAACTCATTCAGCGGCTCCTCTGGCAGCAGCCCAGCGTCTCTCCCTCTCCTCTCTTGCCATGCTCTCATAGGAGTTGGTGCAGTCAAGTGATTTTGTCATTAACATGATAAAGCTTATAGTTAGGGCTGGCTCAGGCTTGCCTTGTACCAGCCCCTAGTTAGGCTGACTTAGGCCTAGTCTGCCGAAGGACCCCCCTATAATACACCGGGCACCTTCTCTCTCTCTCTCTCTCTCTCTCGTATTCTATTACTGCATCTTGCTAACTCGGCCATTCTGGATGTCACTAACTCGGCTTCTTCTCCGGAGCCTTTGTGCTCCACTGTCTCTCAGGTTAACTCGTATTGCAGCGGTGCCTGGATAGTGTGACGTGTGTGGTTGTGCTGCTGCTGTGGTCCTGCCAGATGCCTCCTGCTGCTGCCATCATTAGTCATTAGTCATACTTCTACTGTTATTATACACATATGATTATTATCACACATGTATACTGCCAGATATTAATATATTATTATTAATTATAATATTATTACTTTCATTATTGTTGTTGTAAGCTACTGCCATTACCGTCTGTCCTGCATATCTCTCTCTCTCTGTCTCTCTGTCTCTCTTTCTGTCTCATTGTGTCATACAGTTTACTGTTAATTTATTATGTTGATCTGTTCTGTACGACATCTGTTGCACGTCTGTCCGTCCTGGAAGAGGGATCCCTCCTCAGTTGCTCTTCCTGAGGTTTCTACCGTTTTTTTTCCCCGTTAAAGGTTTTTTTTGGGGGAGTTTTTCCTTATCCGCTGCGAGGGTCATAAGGACAGAGGGATGTCGTATGCTGTAAAGCCCTGTGAGGCAAATTGTGATTTGTGATATTGGGCTTTATAAATAAAATTGAAAATTGAATTGAAATTAACCTTTGCTAATGTAAACCTATGGGATGCTTGCGACTCAACAAAAAACTGCATGTGAATGTGCAATAGATATGGTAGCATAGCAGCCTGTCACAGGTTACAGCGTGATGATTAGAGGAGAAATGGCAGAGCATAAAGGTCCAGGGGGAAAAAGAAGAAATAAGAGATACTTTTTGTTTAGTTTTTACTGAATATTTGAAGCAAACTGTAAAAAAAATTGTTGAATCTGTTGAAATTCCAATATTTTGTTTTACTAATTTGTAACAATGTCAAGAATATCATTATCGCAGATATACCCTGAAATATCGTGGTTATTTTAGGGCCATATCGCCCACCCTTTGCCAGCATATGAGGCATTTAGAAAACATCTGTAAATTGTAATATCTGCCATTAATCTGAATGTGAGGTGGGACTTTACATTACTTACAACCAAATTGTATTAACTGGGGATACAACTTTTTGTTTTGTATTGACTTAATGTAAAGTAATAAAGTTGGAAAAAACATCTTCTGCTTCCTCTGTCATATTTGTGGCAGATTACACACGTCACATGGGCAGAACCACTTCGCATAAGCCAGAAAAGTTCTATTCTAAGGATAGACCGATACATCGGCCGGCCGATATATCGGGCCGATATTTGAGTTTTTTACTTGTATCGGCATCGGCCGATACGCGCATGGGTTTGTGGATTTATTTTTCCCTGGCACTTTTTTCATCTGAAAATATGTGGTTAAGTTGAACAAAGCTGTTGAATCCTACTGTGTACAGTAGTTGTTGTTTTATTTATGCTTCAGCTTAAATATTTGTTTATTTTATAAAGACATTACTGGAAGATTTAAGAGCACTGAACTCTTTTTTTATTTGAATGTATAATAATAATATTCTACCTGTTCTACCTCAACTTTCCATCTTGTTTTAGTATTTTTTACTGTTCAATAAATGTTTCTTATTTTAAACTTGAGACCTGTAATATTTGTTATCATTGTGTCATTTTTTTTTATGTAAATTGAGGGAGCAAAAGCAGTATCGGCCCCAAATATCGGCTCAAGAAAATCGGCAGTCCATAATCGGTCATCGGCTAAGGGTGATGGAAAAAAATCGGTATCGGCATCGGCCCTAAAAAATCCATATCGGTCTATCCCTATTCTATTCTGATCAAATTTTGTGCATGGAAACGCACAACTTATCAGATCACTGTTTGCTTTCTATGTAAACAGTTCAGCTGGAGTGTCTAATCAGTTTGATTGAAGAAATATTGTCCATGTGATCACAGCTGGTGTCGCATGAGTAGATTTTGAAACACAAACAAATGAAATACATCGACAGCAAATGTTTTGCAATGTATGTTCACTGTGACTATTTTTGTGACAGATAAGTTCATGAAAATGTGTCCTTGTTATGTTGATAAAAAGCCTAGTGTGATGTGTGGTACTACAACTCTTTGAAAACCTTTATAACCTTTGTATAAACATGATTTTTGGGAGAAAGGGCTGTGTTGAAGCCTACCACTGTGTTCTATAGGCTATCCAAGGCTTTTGAACACATATTGTGTTTACATTTTAACATACAGTATGGCAGATTTTTCACACACATTGTTGGAATTCAGATGGATAATTAATCTTGCAATAATTACAAATAACTAAGTTGAGGATTGACTCAAATAACCCACTCATTATGCTCATTATTTACTTGGTTACATCACCTGTATTTTCTTGCTTTGTTTTTCTTTTCAGTGTCATTCTAATGGTCATGTAGATATTTATGTGACATGTTTTGCACTAATACAATACATATTCACAAAAATAGAAATAATTCAGTCTAAATTAATTTATGTAAACATGTTTTCAGTGTAAAGACAGATCACATCATAACACATCATAGCATGGTGAACAAAACTAATTCATGTGGCAGTACCTTGGCTGACACTTGCATGCTGTTGTCCTGCATGGTCATGATGGCCTCAGAGATCTTGATGTCGACCGGCTCAATAACGGCTTCAATGTTGAAGGGTCCCTCCAGTCTGTCTGCCACCAGTAACATAGCATCTGCCACAACACAGAGTACATATGTCAGCTCTCAGATATTAAACACTCACACACACACACACACACAGACATTTTACTACCTCTGTTTACACACACGTCAATATGTTCACATCATCTCTGAGCATTAACAATACTCAGTGCAAAACCTGCCGCAGGGCGCTCTGCTCCGTCATGTGTCTGTGACATGGGTCCAACTAAGAGGACAAAGAACGGTCCCTTCTCCAAACGTGATGACTGCCAATAATCACACAAAAAGGAACCTGCCAACACCTTTATCTGAACACACAAACACACACAGTGGAAGAAAGGGATCTCTGGAGCAGCTCGGGTTTGTAAGGGGATGTGCGACATCGAGTAGAAATTAAATTTCTATGTGCTAAACTTACAAATAGTTTATACATAAAAAAATAATTGACTTGCTAATCACTCCAGTTAGACAGAAGGCGACGAGACTTCTGATTTATTCATCTGTCTGCATTAGTGTCTCTAAATTGTGAAAGCATATCAATAAATGCATAAATTCATGTCAATGCATCATGCTTGTAATTACTTTTTAATTATGTCTCAGACACTCAGCGCTCAACTCTCTGTAAAACATGATTTCTATAAGACACCAAAAGCATGCAAATACTTTCTTTACCATGAAGCATCACTTAGAAAAATGTGACAGCGACTGATGACTTCAGCAGTGTTTGTCGTCAAACCCAAACTTCTATCATATCTTTAAAAACATAAAAAAAATCTCTGTGCTTAACAACATACAAACAAACAGGGATCGTGACCTTATTGCTGTGGATCAGTCTTGGCGTGAATCAATACCTGAAACAAATTACCTGCCAAACTGCCACTTTTAATTTCCATTAAGACAATGTGATATTATGTTCATACAGAGGAATGATTCCATTGATCGTGTCAGACCTGGAGACGGTGGCAGGGAAAATAATGTTTTTGATATTTTCATTAGACTCCATCTTTCGTCTCTCAAAAAAGTAATTAAGAGCCCACCAAGTCTTGTTTGAGCAGTTAGCACTTGTTAAGTGGTAAGGGCCAGAGAACAGTGATATCAATAAGGCTTCCATCTCTGTGCGCTGACATTTGCAGGGATGTGGACCAATCAGGAAAAGCCTATTTACCCTACAGGGGCTGCGTGCTCCCTGCAAAAGGGCAGCAGAAACACTGTTCCTCACCCACTGAATCCTTAGCAGTACAGAATGGCAGTGTAAAGCATCAGATTATAAGTGATCATAACTACAGTTTAGTGGTCAGTGGGCCCTTGTGCAGCTCTATAAGCTTAGGGGCCGAAGCCAGGTGACTACACACTGGCAAAAAGCTTCCATGATCCCTGCTGGTTTAAGTGAGGCTCAAATTATTTGCGGTATAAACTGCCAAAAAATGGCCTCTGTCGGCATTTGACATATTATTTAGTCACTATAATACATCATCAGACTAACCCAAATAGGGATGAGGCGATAAACGATTATATCGTGGATCATACAAAAATAAACTCACTGACTACTGACTCCCTTTCCACCTTCGAATCCTGCCAGGAAACACACCTTTTCAAGCTGACATATTCTGTCTGATTTAACAGTGACACACATATTAAAACTTTCAATGATGATTATTTTATAATGATGATTTTATACCTTATACTTACAATTATGATAAATATTGTGTCCAGCAGCACCCAAAGAGACCGCTGTGCAACTAACAATAAAAGAGACTCTGCAAAAACCAGCCTCAAAAAACACAAAAGTTCTTTCATATCATAACATACAATGCCATTTTTAATTGTTGAGAAGTCTGTCTTGTTTAGATTGTTTTTCACTAAAGTCGTTCTCATAGAAAGGTGTGCGCCTATCTGCGATGCAACAAAAATATTTATTTCTTAACAAAATGTAAGATTAAGTGATGCCAGTACGTTTTATTGCCACTTAAGAGTTTTCAGGATATTTCAAAGATTATTGTGATAATATTGTTAATTCCGATTCAGCCAGGACCACTTTAGTCAAAGAAAACTTTATTTCCCTTTGCAGTATTATATTTGGTGCTAGGGCTCTGTTCTATATGGCCTACACAGAAAGCCTCTTCCCTGCGCCTACTTGGAAAGCCTAAGGCAAAGAGAGCACACCTCTCTGCCCTTCCACGCGCCTACGTGGAAAGCCTGAGGCAGATAGAGCACACCTCTCTGCCCTACCACGTGCCTACGTGGAAAGGCTCAGGCAGGGAGGGCAGCAGCAAAGACCCCCCCGGGAACAGAACAAAGCAGCATCAATGACAAACAGAAATGACACTGATAAGTCAGACACAGCATGAAAAGGAGGAGCTGGGGTGGAGGCGGGTTGCAAAGCTGCTTGCAGATGAAGCAGCCACAGTAGGCAGGCCAGAGCAGTTTAAAGAGGGCGCCCTGAATGAGATTTGCCAATTGGTTGCATAGAGAGGAGTTGTGATCTATCAGCTGACTCCCTTCCATCAACCAGCTGCTCCATCAGTTGACTGGGCTGTTTGAGATCAACTGACGTAGCTGGGATGTGAGCTGAGCTTGACATTGTGTCCTGCCTGAACTAACGCTATGCTCAGTTTATTTTGGTTTTAGGATAATCGTGTTCATTCCATGCCACCAGCACAACTACAGAGTATTTGTTTTCCTAATTTTGTTTCAAACTTAGTACATAGTCTGTAGCCGTGACCTTTTTTTTTTTTTTTTAACTAATTGAAACAACTTCAGTTCTTGTCACAGGGTGAGCCTTATTGATTAATGTAATATAGATATTTCAATATATCAAAGTTTTATCAAAGTACAAATATCCAAGGAAAAAAAATAGTATGTATAGTTTCATTTTTAAAAGTCTAAACAAATTAAAACAATAGAGCACTATGGGCTCAGGTTCATCTGGAGAAGGAACATATCAGCCAGTGCAAAAACAATGGATGTCAGCAGCACAAAGGCCTCACAGACAGCAATTGTTACTAGGATCAATTCATTTTTGCCAGTAGAACTTCTGAACAGTAAGAAAACTATTGTGAAATATCACCAGCTAGGTTACCTGTTTGTGTCTCGTCACTGTTGATGTTTCATTGATTCAGCACAATTCACAGTTTCAAAACATCACCAGTGAGCTGTGGGAAAATGTGCAACGTCAGGAGCACAACTGAGTACTCAGGGCAAGAAGTCCTCATACTGACACAAAAAAACAGGTCATTTATGAGTGCCTTCCATAACCACATGACTCAAAAGTGTTTTCTGAGCTGCCACCATGTGGTTCAGGTATGAAGCTGAGACTGCTTGGTTGTGGTTAATAGACTGTTATTGTGCGACCACTGAGTGAATATCGGTGCCAGATGGAACACGAAGCCTTATCATTAGTGTCGAAGCTGCTCAGTTTGTGCTGCACAACTTTTACTTCTTAAAGTCTGTTTTAACATTGTGTATTCTGGCCTGCAGTAGAAACTTTAACTTGTTAAGTAAGAAAAGATTAGGAGCCTTGTAAAATTGACAAACAAGATCATTGGGGTAAGTCAGGTATAGCTCTCACAATTACAGTGTAACAGGCCAGCGCTGGGGAAAGCCAATACCTTTCAAGACTGTCCTGACCGGCCCTGGCAGAATGAGTTTGAGCTTGTGCCCTCAGGCCAGCATTTCAGAGTGCCTGTCATGAGACCTAAGGAACATAAAGTCTGCCTCCTCTCAGTGGCTATTGACAGAGCAGGATATTAAGCTCAGCCGCTTGACTGAGCAGAGTGATTTAGAGGACAGGTGATCACAGAGGAAAGAGCAGCAGCCTGTTTAAAGAGAGGTGAATTAAAAGCATAAAGATTAATACACAAACCTGGTATTGCCAATTAACATTGAATTAAGTTGTGATAATATCCGGGGGCTCTCTCTGGCAGAGCTGCGCAACCAATCACTGCAACCCAGCATCATCAAAAAATAGCTGTGTGCTGTATATTTAAACACACACCAGTTGTAAATAAGTGTACATGAAGTAAACACAAATACCTCTGCCAACAAAACTGGACAAAGATTTTTTCTGTTGACAGAATATTAGAAGAAAGTTGACAACAGATTGGCTGGTACTGATTTTACCTTATGAGTCTGTGTGTGTGTGTGTGTGTGTGTGTGTGTGTGTGTGTGTGTGTGTGTGTGATAGTGAAAAAATGTGGTCCTGGAGACACCTATTATAGTGGGAACTACCACAGAAGCTGTTTAGAGTACTCTGCCAGATGTTTATATCCCTGTGACCATATTTTATCACTGCGAAAGCATCATAGCCGAGCAAATCAAAGCCTTGAAACTCTACAGCTGTGAGTTAAGATCACAATGAAGGCTAAGTCTAAAGATGGGTGTGGTCTGAGCAGGGGGGTAGGATATAGGAACAGTGCCATCAAACATCTGTGGGACATGCTGGTACCCCGCTCCCCCAGAGGTCCTGTGTCCATGCCTTAAAAGGTCAGAGCCAAGTCCAGTCCCCACTGTGGATCAGGGTCAGTATGTCCCTCAAATGTTCGATCAGGTTGGGATCCAGGGGTATTTGGAGGTCGGGTCAACACCTTGAGCACTTCGTCCCATTCCTCCGGTCATTCCTGTGCAGTTTTTGTGGTGTGGCAGGGTGCATTGTCCTGCTGGGGGGCCACTGCCATTGACAAGTGCCATTGCCATAAGGGGGTTTACTTGGTCTGCAACAGTGTTGGGATAGGTGGAGCGCATCAGGTAGCATTTACATGAATGCCAGGACCCAAGGTTTTCCAATGGAATATTGCACTGTAACACGATGATCAATGTTATTTACTTCACCCGCTGGTGGTTTTGATGTTGTGGCTGGTTGGTGTATCATTCGCATTTGATTGGCCCGCTAAAAGTGGGCAGGCTTCGAGTTTAGCGCAATATGGAGCTACAGTGGAGTAGGGGTGGGGGACAAAAAATCGGTACAGCATAGTATCGCAATATTTTGTGTTATGAAATTGTAAACATGTATACATCATTAATCTTAGCAAATACACATTTCAAGACAACTTTTGGTACTAGAAAAATAAAATCAATTGCTTTTTTCAGTCCACTAGATGGTGCTGATCTTGTTTTTTTCTGCCTTGTGAGGTCAGCAGAGGTCTCAGTCAGCGGCATTAGGCAGGAGGTTCATCAAAACAAAGATGGAGGCACCAGAGAAAGAAATCAGATTTTGGATGACACATGTGATTGCATGCTGTGTTATATCAGAATAAAATACTCTGGGAATACTACAAACATGAGGGCTCACCTCACACTCCATCATCCAGAGATAGTGGTAACTGCTGGCGGCCAAGCTAACACTTTACCCGCTCTGCCAAAAAATCAATCAACACTGGACACACTTAGCTCGACAAAACTACTGTCCAACTCTGAGAGAGCTAAGTAAATAACAGTCCATCACCTACTTAATGTGCAAAGATCTGCGTCCATGCAGCGTTGTTGAAAACAAAGGCTTTTATTACATGCCGAAAAAACTGGAACCCAGGTATGTGACTCTGTCCTTACGTTTTTTCACCAACACAGCTGTACCCAAACTCTACAAAGAAGTGAGGCAGAAAGCTGAAGAACCTTTGAGTACAACAGGAAGGGTGGCATTAACTTATGACGCATGGACTTCAAGGTCAGTGGATTCATATGTTACTATAATGGCACATTATCTCACAGAGGACTGGCAACTGTTGTCTCACGTTCTCTACAAGAAAGTCACACCGGAGCAAACACTGCAGTCATCCTGCAAAATGCAGCATAAGAACAGGGGATTGTGGATGTAACAGACAACTCGTCTAACATGGGTGTTGGGCGCACTTAATCTTGCAGAGGGTGTTAAATCTGCCAACAGTTCAGTTTGTCAGGTATATGCAGCATGTCTGACAGGTATTATGCCAGTGTTGGTCAGTCTGTCTGCTTTGCATCACATTTAGCTGCAATAAAAATGATTAAAGTCAGATGAACAGACTGAAAACTTTATCTTATGAGGTAAAAGTGATAGTGACAAAGTTTTCCCTGGGGAAATAATTTGCAGTTCGAAAAAAAGAAATAAATCGCAATATATCGCATTATATTGTATCGCAATACTGAGCATATCACAATATCGCAATAATATCATATTGTGAGTCCTCTGGTGATTCTGATGCCTATAGTGGAGTTCGTTGCTTAGCTGACTGTTGGTTCCACACACACCCCTTACCGTTAGTTAAGGAGGACGAATAAATGAATTAGACCTCCACAAAATGGTCTTGAAATTGTAAACAAATGTTTGGTTCACTGATGTCCAAACAAACATGTTGTCCTATCTCTCTCCATATTGCTGTTAGCTAGATAATACAACACACAAACAATGAAGTGAGATTTTATATGACCCATGTGGCTAGCTGGTCACCCAAAGTCTTTTTCTATTGGATGAACTTTTGTAAACCGAGTGCAGGAGGAGTCAATCAAACAATTAATTTTTGTTTTACCTGGTGTTACAGAGAAGAAAAGACAGGGATTTGAATGTAAAAATACTGTTTGTTTGTTTGTTTTGATCAATTAAAACAGGGACACAGGATTAAAACTGGGAAAATATGTTTCTCATATCATGGGGACTTTAAGTTGCAGATCACTGTATTGCGGCTGATGTAATTTAATCACAGCATGGTCTAGTTTAAATCTGGATTAGACGAGATCAAACATTAAATGTGTTTCAGACAGACCTACTGGCAACGGTGGGAAATCTGGGACTTTCAAGTGTTAACATGCATTAACATACATTAACATGCTATTTTCTCAGTGGTTGGAACCCAGACTGAGACTGATGATGATGATGATGATGATGATGATGATGATAAACAAAACGGAGAAAGTGGATACATCATGAGGCAAAAGGAACAAAGTCCCTGACCCATTTTTTCTGTACTCACTGTAAAATCCTTATGATTTAAAAATCTATGACCCGTTACTTTTGGTACGTGATTATTGCAGAATTAAGCAGCATTTCTCTTTCATTTTATATTCCAGTTGTGTGCTATGTATACGTATGTGTTAACCTGTGAATACTGCATATCACCTACTGTAATTTTCTTGAGTACATTAGTTTCTTTTTATCTTATAGTCTGTCTCTGAGCTGTGGCTATTTATTTTATGCATACCTTTTCTCTCTGCACACTCTGATAGGCTAAACTGAAATATCGAAGAAGATGCAAATTATCGCCAGCATTTGGGACGATTACTCACTATGAATTGCCATAATGAGATTTAGTGAAGCCAGATATTTCAGAGACAGCTGATTACTTCAGTTTATGACCAGGTTATTATACGAAATCATAACTTAGAGAGATTTCAGAGAAGTTGGCGAAATGATGCACCTCAGCATACAGGTTTAAAAATACTGCAGCCGTATTAGGGTGCAAAAATGTCACTTTTGGCTACAACTGCAGCATCTTATTTCCTTGGGAAAAAAAATTATGTATTACTGTGTAACTGATGAGCCAAAGACAGGCATGTATCATCTGTGATTAAAACGTGTTCCTGTTTATTATATCACATAATTCTGTTTATTTATTTCAACAACAAGCATGTCAAATCTGAAACATCTCTCCTTGATCACGTCAACTCACAAATCTGGCCTTGCCAAACCCCCAAAAAACAAAATCTGTCGGTCTGCTGACAGTTAATTATGTACAGCATCTGAGAATCTTCGACAAAAACATATATTAATTTCCGTCTTTTAGGTCGTGTGTGTTCAAATCCAGGCTTGTGCCTTTACAGCGTAGTGAGTGAATAGAGCTACAGATAGACCCCACTCTTCTGTCTGTTAGTAGCTATACCTTTGAAGAGCACTCCTGTTTGTTTACTCTGGAGTCTCAAATTGGGCGTGATGCTTGGTTAGATTTCCATCAGGAGCTGGCTGGAGGTCACCGCGGGGGGCCAACCTGAGTCCTGTGAAGTCTTCAGCTGCCTATGTTTAGCAGAGTGCCGCTCTAATGCAACCGCAGAGAAAGCCTCAGTGGACTACAGTGAGAGTAGAGGGGAAATTGGCAGCAATTCTGTTATTCGTTCTATAAAAGACTCAGAGACCTAAATGATATCCTCAGCTGAGTTCTGACAACCTATTTTTCATATAGCTTAATGAATATTTGATGGATTGTGAGTGTGAGTCAGCCATATGAATTGCTTTAAGGAACACTTACTTCTACATGCTTAAATAACTTCTGAAATGACGTCATGTTCAGGAACATATTTTAAAAAAGATGGGCTGTTGATGAAAAACATCTTAAAGATTAATCTATTCTTGCCATAAATCATTAGCAAAGCACACTTTAGCACACACACTTACCTGTTTTACTTTTGCAGAATGTTCAGCCTGTGACTCAAACCATCTATACTACCATCCTTTACTACTTCTATATTTAAAGGTTCAAGCCCTAAGGGCTGAAGCCCTGTTATTTGTGCTGGTTTATTATTTTTCTTGAGTAATATTTACTCAAATTCCTATGAGATGGTTCAGTGTAGATGCATTCAATTTTCAGAGATGACTAGAAGTTGTGTGCAAATGCTGGCCAAAAATGACCCTATTCACCCTGATGGGAGGGCTATAATTTAGGGCTGCACCTTGAAAGTTGGTGATTCAAATCGCCAGTTGGAGACCCCTCAGTTGACTGAGATTGTTGACTAAGGGGTGGAGCAGTCTGTAGCTAGTCTGTGTGCTGTGGAGTTCATTTCTGGGGATATTTTGGTCCCTAGATTTGCTGTGGAGTGAACGTTAATGACTTTGGTACAGATAGGCGTGGAATTGATGCAGCGGCACAGAGGAGAAACCTTCTAACATAAGGCTAAGAAATAACATAATCTTCTGCCTTCTGCTCAGAAGTATGATATCTTGTGTCAGCAAAAAACGTTGGGTCACATTTCCAATCTGTTGTTAGCATAGTTAGCTTGTTTACTATGTTGCAAGAATGCCGCTGTCTCAAACACATCATATTGTTGAATATTCATAATAAACGGACATTTCTGATTTGACTGACATTATTCCAAGTCAGGTACAGCCTTCCTATAATTAAAGGTCAACTTTGAAAAGTCATAACTCCTACGCAATAAGTCCGATTTACAGGAAATTTGGTACAGCACAGACATCCATCTTTTCATTCCCCAAATTTGCCTGAGCAGATTTATTTGCCATTTCAATTTTTTGAAAAACACTATTCTGAAATCTCCTCCTAAATCGTTAGCCAGATTTTTACCAAATTTTCAGTTGATCATTATTGGTCTTACAGTTATCCAAAGTTATCATTTGTCATTACATTTTGGATACTGAACAACGAAGCG
Source organism: Epinephelus lanceolatus (assembly GCF_041903045.1). Lineage (NCBI taxonomy): Eukaryota > Metazoa > Chordata > Actinopteri > Perciformes > Serranidae > Epinephelus > Epinephelus lanceolatus. The sequence continues at coordinate 19,750,005 of NC_135735.1, forward strand.
CAACTGGATACTGAAAAAGGGGCGTGGTTCAGCATATCAATTAACCTGACTTCACAACTTTTGGGCAATTCATCAGGAAACTTGTAGGATATGTCCACATAAGTACCTGAAATGTACCCTGAAAGTCTCCTTCAAATCAACCGCCAGGGGGCACTACAAATGTAAAAAATTGGCGTGGCATGACACAAATCATACTATAAATCTGTTATTTCTGGTCCACTCGTTACAAAACTTGCAGGATATGTTTCACAACAGTGATAAACCATGTGTGTAAAATTATTTTGAAATCGCTCAATAGTGGGCAACACCAGTTCCAAACATGTGCATGGACCTGGCGTCAATTTGGCCATTGTAAACTGATTTTCAGTCTTATTGCTGTTCTGCCTATTTGCTGTGGTCCTACCTGCTTAGTATTAACAAGTATAAGAAACTAGAAATTAATGATTTAATTAATTTTTACTGCGGCAATTTTTTCTTATCAACCTGAAAACCTTTATTTTACTCATGAAAATGCCAAAAAAAGGAAAATTTCACTGCTCCTTTCCCATCTAGACGACATTGGACCATGCTAACATCAAAACCTACTAACTTCTGATGGTCTGTGTTGGCTTGAACCTCTGAATCACCACCTACAGCTGTATTGGTCTTACATTTTTATATTTGTGCTGGACCCTGTTTGTCAGTTTCAACAGGAAAAACTAAACATTGTTTGAAAGCACAAAGCCTCATGATTCCATTTATGGAAACCATTTTAAGACCCCCAAATCTCTGTGACAACAGTTGCTTATTTTGTTACAGGAGTGCACAGACGACACAATGGTGAATTGATTTGAAACAAAACAGCCAAGAAAACAAATGATCACGTTTGTGCTTCTGTAAATGTGGCTCAGTATCACTTGAATGTCAACTAAATGTGGGGGTGAAGGTGAAGATTAAGTAACTTTCATAAAAGACAATGACTTCATTCAAATGGGTTCAAGTAACCACTTCAGTTTGGGTTTGTCATTTCCAGGCTTGCAGACTATAAAAGTGGTGCTTGTTAAGGGTTTTTCAAACTCCACTTCTGACTTTTATTTTATTCAGATTGCACTCAGGGGGAAACGTTCTGTTTCTGCCTGTCTGTTGGCTGCCAGATTTGGATTATGACCAAACATTTCAATAGATTTTTTAGAAATATGTGATTTACATAAAAACATGTTTTCTGTACTTGCTGCACTGCAACTCAAAGGACGCCTCTGAATACGGTGCTCCTGATGTCGGCACTGAGATACATTGAGGGATTGCGAGTTTAAAAGGTTTTTTTTGGTCAGACTTCCCAAATCTTGAGCCAGATATGTTTTTATATATATTATAAATGGTTTTATAAATGTTTTTTTCTGTTCCCCCTCGATCTAATACTGATTTTGACTGATTTACATTTCGTTTGGCATCAGTTTCATGTAATGATGAGATAGTTCGATTTGTACCACCATTCATCCATCAATCCATTGACTGACACAGTGGGTTGTATTGGCATAGCTGTTTACTGCTGGCTGCATGGTGCCAACTTTTTTCTTTCTTTCTGTTTTGCTCCAGGCTGCATGCTTGGCTATTTTCTATTGGAAAACTCTCCTTTTTTTCTTCACCCAGAGGGATTTCGAGAGACTCCGACAAACTACCTGCAGAGTCTCTCGGGGGACACGGCAGTCATTCATGTGTGAATCTGTAACAATTCAACAACTTTTATGTGAAGATGTTGAGAAACAAATAAATGGTTCCTAAATTATCAAGGGCATTTTTAACCCCTTGATTTTTAATTTCACGACTGTTCTATAAACGTCTGCAGGTATTTATGCTGTCTGATCCCAGTGGTAGATCAAATTGACTTCTTTTACTTTTGGTCAAAGCTCAGTCAATACAATTTTGATGCGGTGAGTGGTGCTGGAGTGTTCAATAAATACACCCACTCTAAGATCAATTTCTGTCACACACTACTAGATCCACCCTGAGCAGGTACCTATAAAATCACTTAGAATATATGTGCTCTCTGGTTTCTTGCCCAATGCTGAGAAACTACATAGTTTGAAGTATTGACAAGAATAACATTGACAAAAAGTGTGTCTGTGCCCTCTTTCACTTCACTCAAAGTTTTGCTGATGGGTACTGATCCAGGAGGTCCTTGAGATATGATATGTAAGTTTTAAGAAAAAATGATATCACCACTGAGATTCATCTTTGTTAAAGTAATGGCCAAAAATCTTTGTGAGTGGGAGTTCATAATTATTTCTCTTCTTGTTCACTGGCCGTCGCTCTGATCTCAGATTTCAGTAGTGGAAATTCTTAGACTATTTCACACAACATACTGGCCCAAGTAAAATTAAATCTTAGTGCGCTCTGCACGGCTGCTCTTGAGTCAATGGGAGGATCAGGGTGTCAGGTCTTACAGAGAACAGAAATGGTCCAGTCAGGCTTAGACTGTGTTCAAAATCATCCAGTGTGACCTTGTCTTTTGGATTCAAAGGCATATCACTGTCCACATTATGTAAACTGGTAGCTCCAGTGTCACATAGAGTCTGTCATTCTCCTCACTGACAAAGAGGCTGAAGCAAATACTGACTGAGGTATTGAGTAGTTTAAGAGATGTTCCGATGCCAGTATTGGAGATGCCTCCAATATCGCCTAACATGCTAGATTGGGTATCAGTAAGTAGACAGGTCTGTGCACTGAGCCAATACCATGTAATTAAGAGAAGTGTCACACCCGGACATTACAGCAGTTTTCCCATAACTCAACTCTTAGTCGCTCTAAAGCAGTAGCCTACACAGTAAAAAAGGATATATATGATTCATAGGCTAATCCATACAAAGTAAAATACCACAGGCTTGCGCTAATAACGTTAGCATGTTATATTTGTTTGGAAAACGTGTTTAGTATGACAGTTGTTTTGTCAGTGAACCTAGTGAGTTGTAATGGAGCCAGATTTTGTAATGTTACCTTTGTTAAATGTTGCTGTTGTCCCTGGCTTCATATGAGTAGAGGAAAATTCCGCTAGCCGCTAGGCTAATTTACACAATGTAAACTGCCATAGGCTTGTGCTAATAACGGTAGCATGTTATATTTATTTGGAAAACGTGTTTAGTACAGGACAGTTGTCTTGTCGGTTCTGACTCACCAGCCAAGAGGACTGGTAGATGAAAAAATTTACCAGCCAACATAATAAATTGCTTTTTTGTACCACATATACAATTTTTTCCAGCAATTTTAATTGAGATAATGGCTAATATGTTGAATACTGACTTAAAGTACAGCAAAATTACAAGCAAAATGATTTTACAATATTTACCAATACATCATCACAGACCCAAAATGTGAGTAAATTCCCTCTAGTAAGCACTGATGCAGTATGTCTACTGTTTTTATTATATTTATTATAGGTAAGAACAGAGGGAGTGAAGCTGTCATGCGCGGCCGTTGACAATGTGGGAGGCAATAAAGTTTGCCATCTTGGTTTAGACTACAGAGCCTCTATGTTATTATTTTATTAGTCGTGAGTATGGGGGCAACTCATAACCCTTAGCGACACATTTGCTTAATGGAAGCTAGCAGCAGACTGGTGGCGAGTGATATTTTAGCAGATTGGCTGATGTCTCATACCAGCTCATGGCACTGTTTAGATGCAGTAGAGACTCAGCATACTTCTTTATTACATGACTATTTTCGTACAAACATTCACCTCCACAGTGCGGTGCGTAGCCAAGGCTTACTTACCAAACAGAAAATCCATCTACAATTGGCACTTGGTGGGTGTTAATTGCAGACCCTGGCAGTTACATTTTTTTCCCAGTGGTATCGGATTAGTACTCAGTATCTGCCGATACACAAGTTCAGGTATCAGTATTAGGAAGGAAAAAATGGTATTGGAAGTAGAGCTCTCCCTCTGTAATTTCACATTATCCCCCGGGCTTCAATCGGGTCAGGCTCTTGCCAATTTACCAGTGTTTTTTTTTTTGTTTTTTAATGAAACTGGCAGTTCTTGTACGTAAATGGCAGAAGTTTTAATGGACTGAATCAAGAGGAGGGAAAGGGAGAGGGAAAGTGATGGAACAACAGAGCAATATAGTGGAGAACTTAGAGAGACAGAGCACGAGAGAGAGAGAGAGAGAGAGAGAGAGAGAGAGAGAGAGATGGAAAATGAGAGAAGGGGGGGCTGCAATGGGGCCTCCCAGCCTGCCTCCCCTCCCCTGCAGTGAAAGAGATGTGTGTAAAATGCAGCTGTAGAGCTGTGATCAACATCTGCGCGTTGCATAGCCATGGACCACTGTGCGCACAAGACGCAGAGGGGCACAGCTCGCTCCGCTGAACCTGTCATGCACGAGATGACAGACTATTGAAATAACAGAGGGAGGAGAAGTGGTGCAAGGAAACACATCAGCCCTTAGCTTGTAATAAATGTTTTTATATGTAAAATGTATACATCATAATATATGAAATTTAATATATATTTTACAATAGAGGTTCAGGATTTTAATCGGGCTTGGGCCAAAACTGCTGCAGTGGTTCGGGCTCGGGTCTGGCTTGGACAGGGCCTGATGTTTTGGGCCTGATTGAAGTCCATAAATAGTTTAACATTGTTTAATGTGAAATAAAGCAAAGCTCTCTATTTAAAATACTTATTATCAAATACATACAAATACATCTTAGTAAATATATGTTCCCAGTGAGCACCAGCAACAGTTCGTTACTGCAGCCACTGCCCTTCCAGTGTAGATGCAAATTAATCGGGGGTTCATTCTGCTGTATTGGAAATGAGGAACATAATGCAAAGAGAATTACCCAGGAATACAAGACTGCCCAATGATTCAGAGTTTCAGTGATGAAAATGGAGAGAATAACTTTCACCATCTGCCAGTGCAAACTGGAGGAAATGTCTGCATCCAAACACTAAGCATCCAACAATATAAGTTGATGACACCCTGCATAAATTTTCAGAGACGCCTGATTATTCTGTTGCCAGTGGTGGTGATTCTCTGCATGCTGACAAACTGTACTGACAGACTGTCTTATGATGATGCCTCAATAGTGCATGAATTATATCAGGTTCTCCACATACATGTCATGAAGACATTACAGTGTGGATGGAAGACCTGTATTAATAATGATGATGATGAGTGTTTATAGAAAAACAATTTTGATATTTAATTTTATTGTTCAACAAATTCCCTTATCTGTGTGCAAACCATACCACAGCTCTGGGTGATGTAATGGGCATGGCCGGCGTAAGTAGTTTATTCTTCTGTAACAAAAAGAACTTCTCAGCTGCACCTTCCGTCTGGACACTAGCTCCATGTCAGGGAGGCATCACTGCGTCACTGAGCATGCTCGGGGAGATGGCTACTTGTTAACATGCTTTGCTAGTTTGACAAGCTGAGAGGAAGACTACACTGGCTTTGTTCAGGGAGCGAGCATGTCACTGCACTGTACAACAGTATCAGTCTTCGATGTGCTTTCTCTTTTCTATTTTTGTCTATCACAGCATATAATTGCCACTCAGCACCTGCAAAGGCTTCATGGAGTGCCTCTTAGAGCATCTTGTGGAGAGATGCCAGTTCAAAGTGCGTTATAAGCACTGAAACTGGAAAAAATCCAGATAATGGTTAAATGGAAACATGAAAAAAATCACCTGTTAATAATTCTTTGTGCATTTACAAGTTGAATTAGAACTGTTGAGGGTTCTGGGTTTGATTTCCAACGCTACTGAATGTGGGATTTTCCTCTCACATTTGGAAAGAAGCAACTAATGGATTGCAGACTAGATATTGATTAGTGACTCATGAATATGTCAGTTAATCTGTGTTAGCCTCACACTGACCTGGCGACTTCTCCGGGGAGCCTCCTCCTCGTGTCTCCTTAATACATGTTGTAAAAGGTTAACTCCTCCTCCTCCTCCTCCTCCTCCTCCTCCTCCTCCGCCTCCCCCAAGCACATACAAAGCCTTCAGGAAGCATAACGTGATCAATGCAAATGATTTGAAGTCGGTGCATTCTACATGCACTCCACGACTATAAGCAGAGAAAAGCGATACCTCCATTACTGAAACCATCCTGTAAACTCCTTAATTAGCTTATTACACTTGTATTAACGTTGTAATCAGAGTAAGCACACTATAACTTGATTAACAGAGCTGACTCACCAATCAGTCTTTGGAATTAGTCTCTGCATGTAGACAGCTTATTGTTAGTTTCCTTTGGCTATTTCATTCTTTGCAGAAACCACAAAAGGTCACAGGCTGAACTTGGTGCAGACCAGTGTGCTGGAGAAAAGACCAGCACAGTCTGCAAACAATAAAGCTTGTTTTTGTGATGACAGTGAAATGGTTTCAGGGCCGAATTAAGACAAAAAATTAAGAAGCTTGTATTAAGGTGTTTTGTAAATCTGTCACCTTATAAACAAAATGAAAAAAAAAATTACACACTAAGGGCCTTTTCACAAAAATGTGAAACAGTCGCCTGCTCAAAACTATTCATACCAGCACTAATGCAAATTTGTGACAGTAAAACACTTGTTCAATAAAACATATGGATGTGAATAGATTTTTCAGCACTTATGCCAATTTGTGACAATAATCAGGATCCTATTGATCAAGTAAAGTAATGTACTGTATATGTTGAGCACTTTTATTGTGAAAGGTAATAAAGGAAGGAGTTGATATTGTATGCGCTGCCATTGTCAAGGTTTCACAGAGTAATAAAGTTTGCCATCTTGATTTGGACTACAGAGCCTTCATCTTGTTGTTTTACTATCCTCGTAGTATCAGTATGCCTCAGTACTGGTGCAGCGTGATTGGTTGATCTTTATTTGCGGCGCAAAAGCTCAGTATAGAGTGTAGATATATGCATTGTCTCCCTTTAAAATAAAAGCATTACATCAGTACAACACAGCGAATTGATGTTTCTTTTCCTTCAACAACTAGCGCACATGTGGTTGGGTTTAGGAAAAAAGAACAGGGTTTGGCTTTGTACTCTTACAAGACGCAGAGCCACTCTCCTGGGTGAAACTCGGTGTTTGTTGAACTATAACGGCGACCAGCCATGTATCATGCCAACGATAAAGGAAACTTTTTTCGCTGGTGTCTGATGCCGGAAGTCACTGCCCAAGCGCTGGCTTTTGATAACATAGGAGTGGGTCTGGGTTGCTTTATTTTTATTTTATTTATTTATTTAGTGAATGCAAATCTTAAATAAAAAATCGGGTTGCTTTAACATAGGGGCAGGAAATCAGAAAAACACTTATCAAAACCCTTGTATGGATGATCACATGGGTCACTTTGAAACGCAGTGAGGTCCGCAATTTTGATGTATATATAGCATCCTTTTGTTCCTGTGCAATGACAATAAAGGCTTTCTATTCTAACAGCAACTGATTGTAAGTCATTTGGAATATAATGGTCTTTAGCTGCCACTATTTTTTCAGAAGTACCTGATTGGTACAGCACACGTGCAACTCTCAATAGAGGTGAGAAAGAGGCTACATGGCTCACTCCTTAGCTATTTCCATCATCAGTTCCAGAAAGAACGATGTGTGTAGTCCTTTTTTACCACGCGCCTGATCAGGCAAGTGCTAGATTTACTCGGCATGGCATTCTACTTCCCACAGGCAACAACAATCCCTATGAAGTATTTTAAATGCTACAATTTCCAGTCAGGATAAAATGTATTATTAAACAAGCAATGGAAGACCTTCAGATTATTTGGAAGCAGTCAGAGCAGTAAAACTGCCCTACAGAGACTAACCGGGCTAAAGCCACGGATTAATTTTTGTGCCAATAGACCACTGAGCCTCTGACCTTTCTTTAAGGGGCTCAGTCTCAGTAGATGAAAACACATGCAACATGCAAAAAGAGATTACAAACACACTGTGTCTCTGCCAACGTGTTCCACAGTAGGGCTGGGCGATATGGCAAAAAAAATGATCACGATTTATTTTTTCATATCATCCGATCTCGATTATTATCACGATATTTTTTGTTGTTTTTAAACTGCCAGTTTTAAAGTATCTGTACTTAAAACTAAAGAAACTAGAGGTTAGTTCAACATTTTATTAAGAAACGAAGTAAATAACAAAGCAAACAACAGTGCAACAAATGTAGAAAAATATAACACCAAAAGTGCGCTACCTTACAGTCCTGAGTATTTTTGGAGGTATACAAGATAGAAAATACTTGGGCATAATGAAGATGCTTTAAAATGTATACATTATCATTTTCAAGTTATGATGCTACATGTGCTGTTAATCATTGCTACTTGCAAATGTGCATAATTTTTAATAACAACACAGATTTGGTTGTTTCAAGTTAAAAGATAACAGTACAAAACAAACAACAATAACAATATAAAAATTAGCAGCACTGAATACTCTGATCAAATGCCTTTCGCAAACAACAACACTCCTTATGGTCAATATTTTAAACAGTAAACCCAACATTATATTAAAATACAAAGCAAATAAAGCAAATTAAATAAAATACAGAATCGTAAAATATAGATCGTTTTTCTCCTTTTGGAATGTTGCTCATATGGCGCAATGGCAGCAAAAGATGACACTATTGATTGCTGCTTTGGTTGGGGGGCTGCCGCTGCACCGCTCGTAGTGGCTACACTGCTAATGCTACGTGTGTAAGGAGCAGTGACAGGCTGTGCAGACTCCGCTCGCGTTTTCATGCTTTCTGTATAGTCACTTGGGTGGTACTTCTTCAAATGGTTAAAAAGATTTGTTGTGTTGCCGGTTTTTGAGGGCACAGACCGCCGACATACCTTGCACACCGGCTTAATTTGCTGCACGTCACTTTGGAGATACCCGAACCACCGCCACACAACCGACGTTGAGTAACTTTTCCTGTCAACAATAGCCTCATCTTCGGAGGATAACGCCAAGTCAAGGCTGACATCTGTTTCGCTGTCCTCGGCTCCGCGTTTGGCTCCGCGTTTAGCTCCACGTTCGGTCATGCTGTTTACTCCCCAGGCAACTTTCAAGCGGAAGTGGAGCAGGAAAAGATCGACTCTGATTGGCTGTTGCCACGCACATTTCCGCCATGTTTGATCGAGTAAATAGGCTCACAGCTGATCACCGTAATCGACCTGAAATTAATCGTGATCACTAATCACGATCATATAATCGCCCAGGCCTATTCCACAGTACTGTGATGCATTTGTGTTTTATTTTAAGTACAGCAGTACGAAATGGTTTGCAGATGTTTCATATCATTTATCAAGTCAACAGACGGATGGGAAATGAAGTGAGGAAACTCCAAATCTGTTTCAAACATTGTTCCGTCAGGTTTGATACAGTACCAGTATCCTTCAGCCTGCATTCTTCACCTTTGTTAAACTAACTTTTTAAACACATTCAAAGTAAAGCTTGTGTTTATGTTAAAAAAAAAAAAAAAAGCTTGCAGTTTGTGTAACAAGTGTGAACAACCCTTTCACTCTCACTCAGAACACTCCTCGTCTAAACACAAACACTGCCAAAACCACTCAGCTAGAAGACATCTGACAGTCAGTTCCCTGTAACGTATTCTATGGTTTGCAGCTGCAAGAGGTGAATCAACTGTAAAAGACTCACTAACTTGCCAACATATCTGTCTGTCTTTAGGGAGCCTCCACAGGCATTCTCTCATGCATTTACAGCTGGATTGTAGCACAATAACAGCACCAACAAATTTTTCTTAATAGAGCTTTTTTTCTTGTTTTCTTGGCTTTCGGCTACGGCTGGATTACTTTATCTCATCTCCAGTCTCATGTCTGTTGTTTCTCACATATGAACTCTAATGTCTTTTTACATTAACACTTCTCTGTACTGCCACAGCTGCGAGACACGACTACTGCTGCTGGATAACTTTATTTTCCTGTGCTGCCTTTTAGTTGTTTGTTCCTTTCTTGACTCTTTTAGCAAAGTGTTTGGTTGGGTTTTACAGTAAACGAGAGATATTCACCCGTGATGGATTACCAGTTTAACTCAAGTGTATCTGACTGTCACAGATTAATAAAATTAATACAAATCTGGTGGGCCCAGGAGGTAGAAACAAAGAATCATGCTATAAAATCTGAAATTATGCGTTGGAAAGGGGTTACCAGTAAGGTTAAAGTAAAAAGTCAACATTTTGGAAATGCGGCTTTTCATTTTCTTGCCAAGAGTTGGATGAGAAGATTGATATGACTCTCCTCTCTCTGAGAGTGCTATCAATCTTCTCATCTAACTCTGAGCAAGAAAACAAATTAGTACATTTCCCAAAATGTCAAACTACTCCTTCATGCGATTTGAAAAGTCTAAACATTCACTAAAATCAAAATGTATAATTGTATAAAACATGTCTGCTTTATAGGGCTGAATAATTAATACATTTCAAAACAATATTGCAAAAATTTAATGCTACACAATCTAATCAACCAGGAAGTGGAAAGACCTGGTCTTGAGGATGTCAAGTGCACAGATGCTGCCCTACCCTCCACCTGACGTATGTAAAGGAGAGTAGATGAAGAACACAACTTGAGAAATGCCATGCACAAGCTGTGATGGTCACAGTACTACTGAGTATACGACTGTGGTTTTAAGTGCAATCCACATGTTTTCAAGAGTAGTATCGTGAAATGGTGGGACAGTGGTACAGTGGTTAGCATTGTGGCCTCAAAGCAAGAGGTTTCCTGGTCACATTTAGGGTGGGGGAGACATCCTTGCGTAAGCCTGGGTTTTCTCCAGGTACTCTGGCTTCCTCCCACAGTCCAAAGACATGCAGGTTAATTGTTGACTTTAAATTGCCTCTAGGTGTGAATGGTTGTCTTTTTTATGTGTCAGCGCTGTGATAGTCTGGTGACCTGTCCCGGGTGTACCCGCCTCTCACCCAATGTCAGCTGGGATAGGCTCCAGCTCCCCCTTGCGAACAGGATAAGCTGTTACAGAAATGAATGAACAGTGTCATGTGTGCATAGCAAGTGTGCGTTCCAACAACATAGAAAGAGGGAGAGATGGAGTGACGCTGGATGCATACAGAGCAGACAGGTGCTGGCGATCAGAGCGGAGAAAAAATCCTGGTGAAGTTGTCTTGTGTCATTAAATAATATATAAGTTTCAGTTTATCAGCACATAAATGCTGTAGGTCAAGACCCAGGCAAAGTTACCGTGCCTTGCCTCCCAATTGCTGGGTGAAGTGAAGGGGGTCAGCCATAGCCTGGTTAAGACTATCACCTCAGTGTTCTGTTTTGCTCTCTGTATCAGTGTGGACCCGGTGATGCCCTAAACACTTTCATTGGGTGGGAGTACTGGCATTGACAGACAAACTCCTTCAGTCAATCAGCGGCAAAAAACACCTGCACACATCTTCATCACCAATGGAGCCAGTTTATAAATGACACTTTTGCCAAATCCAGTCCGAAGAATGGAGCAAACGTCTTTTCCTCCAAGAAACTCTGTGAGTGCATCTTATTGTTCTTGTTTAATTGTTGTTATTGACTCTATTTCTGCAGTGACTTTACTCACAGCTGTGTTAACTAATGTTAGTGGCACCGAGTCCAGACTGATGCAGAAAGCAAAACAGAATGTTGAGCTGACGTCATCAGGATGGTCATACCAGGGTAGGTTAGCCCCAAAGTCAGCATCAACCAGATCACTGTCTGGAACCTAAAGCGTTAACAACATGATTACAACAAGGCGGTAAGTTATCTAACCTAAATATTTTAGAGTGGTAGAGCCACATAGAGTATGCACTTAAGTTTTTGTGATTTATTACAACACTGTTACAGACATTAGAGGAAGATATGGAACTTAAAAAAGGCATACTAAATCTTTAATGCAATGTTGTTCTAAAAAAAACCAAATACATAGATTATTTTCCCACATTGTTCAATCCCCATGCTTTCCATGATTATAAAAAGTGAGGATAAAATATAGTAAGAACAACATTTAGAGTGCATGTGTGTCAAGTCATAAATAAACATAGCTGGTGATCATCTGTGGTAACTAACAGTATTAGGAAAAGGAAATGTTCCTTGTATATAAAGTGTAGCTGTGTAAGCATCTCTGCCACATGTACAGAAAAAGCAGCGTCTTGCAGATTCTGTGCAGCCAGTGGCAATTAAAATATTCTATATTCTTGATTATTCAGAGGATATGGAGATCACTTCCACTAGGCTAAGTGAGTCATCCAGCCTTCAGCTCTCTGACAGGCAGGATCCTACTAGCTAGCTTGTTTGTTCCTGTCATGTCTGTTACTGAGACCATCATGCCTGATACTCAGTCAGTTTGAAGCCTGTGTGTCTATGTGTGTGTGTGTCTGTGTTTTTGTGCCTGGTAAATGTCTCAGACTTCCCCTAAAGATGCAGTGTTTGAGGAATCATAAAGACCACTAAATTACTCTTCAGTTAAAGCATGTGTGGATGTTGAGTGACACTGTGGTGCTTTTATAGTATAGAAAGGTAGAGGATCTGTGGATATCTTTAAGGCTACTCTGTGCAGTAATAGCAGAGTGCGAGCTAAGTTTCTGCCAAGCTATCTATATCATTTAAAGTAAAGCACTGGCAGGGCGTTCATCTTCATAATCTCACAGACATCACAGAAAGTCCTTCTCAGAGGACGGAGAAAATATTGCCTTGAATTCTCATGAAGTGGGGGGTTGTGGGGAGGTCCAGTTACACTGGGACCCAATCCATGTGATTAAAAAGGAATGAGCAAATAAAATCAATGAGGATCGCTTACACTGTGGTGTCAAAGGACTCAACAGAGGACAACACAAGCCTATATCTTAATTAGGAGAAATAATGTATACACAGACACAGCTCAGTGAGTACAGTAGGGGAATACAATGGTATTTACAAATCACTTCTCATTTAAAGCAGGAAGGAGTTCATTACTTCATTACTCATTACCGTAAATCCAGTAATACAAGCCCCCACCCTCGTTACTGCTGCTATGCCTGTCAATCTGTCCATTCTCACATGACACATACAATAAAGGCAGATGATTTATGACTCAGAATTCTACAATGGGTCCCTAAATTTCAGACAGAGGTAGACAAAAGCAGGCTTCTCATTTTTAGCTGATGATTGACACATTTGTTGACAGTGCTGTATGACACTGGCCAATTTAAAAAAAAAAAAAAAAAATCTGAGGAAATAAACAAGAAGCATTGTTACACTGTTTTCTTAAAACATCACACTGTTGGCAGTGTTGCCAACTACTTTAATTGGGAAGTAGCTACAGCAGGCAGGGAAGTTGCCAGAGGTCGCTGGATGATGTCACGTGCTAGTTCGCATATCCACGAAGTCATAACGTCATAAACTACAAGATTTTATAAAATCTAAATAAAATAATGTTTAACTAAACTGACTGCAACTTGCTTTATTAGGTGTTTTTATTCAAGCAACACTTTAATTTGCATCGTAATCTACTTGTTATAGTAAAAAACTGTTTAATGCTGTTGTATCGACTCTGTAACTCAAGTGTCATGAATGGAGACATGATCATACAGCGCCATAGATGCAGCAAGATATGTCAATACATGTCACAGCCTAAGAGACAACTAACACAACAACACATAGTTAATCTTATGACAGATCAGACTGTAGACATGCCTTTTAATTTACTTGTTCACTTAATACTTTTTGTTTTAAAAATGTATGTCTGTGTTAATTGTTTTTAAATTTTTACTGTCTTAAATTGTAATTGTGCTTTGGAAACACGTTAGAAATGCCACTACATTAAAGCGTATTGAATTGAATTGAACTGAATTATATTGAATTGAATTGGATTGGACAGGCGTGGGTTTTCTCCGGGTACTCCGGCTTCCTCTCATCAAAGACATGCAGGTTAACTGGTGACTCTAAATTGTCCGTAGGTGTGAATGTGAGTGTGAATGGTTGTCTGTCTCTATGCGTCAGTCCTGTGATAGTCTGGCATCCTGTCCAGGGTGTACCCTGCCTCTCGCCCAATGTCAGCTGGAATAGCCTCCAGCTCCCCGCCACCCTCAACAGAATAAGCGGTTACGAAAATGGATGAATGGATGGACTGAACTCTAACTCTGACTCTAACTCATCTCGTTTTGTAATGTAAGTCTATGGAAAAAGTCTTTTTGGGCCCAGTGGCATCACGTGGCAAACCTAGAAGTTTAAAGTTTCACTGTTTGGCCACTACAAATGGCCTTCAAAGCCTCACACACGTGCTGAGAGCCTGAGTTGGAGCGTACCATTCCTTAAGGCGCTTGCACATGATTGCCGATTTGCTGACGCTGCAGCGCTCACCATCGGCTTGACCCAACGCTGATCATACGCACGCACTGACAGCCAGCGGACATTCAAAGATCAGCACACATCTTCCTGCAGGCTTCGCATGGCATGCTATTTACATGCCACCTATAGCTACAGCTAATGTTTCTTTCTTATTTCGTATCATATTAATAAACTTAGCGGGAATCCCCATTTCCAGAGAAATTCTTCTCCAGGCCTCTCTTTTCTTGTCGAGGTCGTGGTATTCCCTGGAAGTGATATCATTAACTATGGGGTAGCTCGACACGGTTAGTATGAGACTCTCCTCCATTTTGCAGTCAGATCTTTTAATTTTTCCACGCCCTGTCTCCGCCCCTGCACCCCGTCTGTGTTCTACTGTAAAATCATTGGCCCTACACGGAAAGGTCAGCGTCAAACGAGGTCGAAGTTCGACAAAATTGAACTTTCGGCATTGCGTCAAAACGCGGGTGAAGCCCCGATGTCAGCGTTAATGCCAGCTTCCATAGGAAAACAATGGCACAGCGGGCATCAAGAGATTTTTAATGCTGGTCATGTGCAAGCGCCTTTCTTAGTTATGCTCTTGTGTTTTTTGGTTCCGGAAAGGCAACAACACACTTCCAACTCTATATATGAAGTACTGCTCTTACTACAGCCCGACGCACCCCCCTTCAACATGTGGAGAGACAGCCTAATGGCGTAGTTATGGCTGCAAAGCAAAAATTGGACAATAACTGTTTGGGGAAGGCAAAAAGTCAACTCAAACCTGCTATTAATTTTGACCACGTGCACCTGAAATTATTACATTACACAGTGATGTCACTTGCTCGTGAAAAATGGCGTTGATCATGGCGAAAGGCTGAAAAACTGCAGTGGTGTGTGAATAACAGCATATGTCCCCTCTTTCTCTCTCTCTGTCTCTGAGGGTATTTTAACAAGGTGCTGACAAGAAAAATGATAATGATGTGTCTGTCATGATGCAGAGCTGGGTAAATTTGTCACGATGGCAGGTGACTGATGGCGTGGTATCACCCATTGGCCAAACCATGAATTCTTTCCCTCAACACTGAACACACACACACACACTCAACAGTCAGGATGCCTGAAATCACTCAGCACGTGTATGAGCAGGTAAATCATATCCTTTCTCAGGTTTATGCTCATTGTTCACTGACAGCCTGTCTTCCATTTGCAGCCTGAAAGCCGTGAAGTCATTACGGTAACCTTTACAAACTGTACACTACTGTACTGTGACTGTAACTTTGAAATGTATGACACGGATACCGCAATCATTCCTCTTCCCCTGCAAAGTGATATGTAGGCTACATCAAAGTATTCGCCAAGGTTATTATTGTTTTAATGTTGCACAGATTTCAGGAATAAACACAGCAGTGGCACATTTGTCCTACTCTCAGTAATGCTTGTAAAACCCGCAAAGTGATACTGATGTCTTCATATACGCAGTGCTTGTGTTTATATGTGTATATTAAAATCGTGAGTGGTTATCAATTTGTCAGTTTGTCTGGGATTTATTTCAAGTCTCAGGCTTGTAAGTCTTCTTGATTTGTTTGGTATTACAGTGCGCCTCGTAAATTCCTCTGCCTGTGCTTTGTCAATGCTCCATGTTAAGTGACGTTTTAATGGCTTTGTACAGCATTTAAAGCACTTGAGGAAAAGTTGCTTTACAGGACAATGTAATTTTGAAAAGTTTAAAATGAATTCTTGAATCATTTTGTTAATAAATATTTCATGACTAATAGTTGGATTTTTAGTAAATAAAAACAAACATTTATGTTGTGATAAGAATGATAACCCACGGTATAGAGGCTGTGGTGCACAGATACAAATACAGTTGTGCCTTGAGATTCTGGTTTGCCCTCTGGTGTGCTTTGGGCACAAAAAAGTTTGAAAACCACTGACATATTATATTCAGGATCATAAAATTACATACGCTGTACATTTCTCTGTCATTGTTATTTAAAACGTGTGCCTCTTTGTTGTTGCTTATGCTGGTTTGCATACTGCAAAACTGGACCAGATGTAGTAGAACATCCTGGTATTTTTGGCATACTGCATTTGACATACTATTCAATGGGACATACTAAATCTTTCTCTGGCGTACCATATAGTATGGTAGTATGGTAGATTCCAGTACCATATATGGGACGCCTGCTCTACCCACTAAGCCACCAGGCATCCCTGAAACACAAGTTTTTCAAGCCCAATTAAGTTGCAAACACACAAAAAAATGTAATGGAATATTTCTACTCTGAATGCACCCATACATCATATGTGATTTTCTACAATGATTTAAGTGCTGCATTATTTACCTGGTTATTTATTTACTTTTATGCCCGGATGAAAGAAAGGCTGGTATGTATCTGTTATTAGGCACCACCAACACATTCATTGCAAATCGTGCCAGCATGACAATAAACGGTAAAACTACTCAACTGTTGCAACTTGAGTTCCCTGTTTCACAATTTCACCAGAGACAAGAGACACCATGTGTCTTGTGCCGTATTGCATCAGATGAAATACATATTTTCTGTGGCAAAGCGATGACAGATATCTCCTGATCTTCATTTTTCAAACAAAATAGAGAATCAGCCATGTGATGTGACTTTGATGTGTTGCTGTGAAACTGTGTTTTTTTGTGTCTAAGACAGAGACAGAGGGAGAGAGGTGCGCTCCATTTGTTGTTCTGCGCTTGCCAGAAATTGTTGTCTACAGACATGTCAGCAGTGGTAGTTGATGTCAACGTGTGTTTTGTGTTCTGGGAATGAGGGAACATGCAAGAACACTTCTATAAATGTTTAACAGGAGGCAGAAAAACAACAGTTAGTTCATACGGTGCTGTGTTTGTGCTCCATGACTTCAATACTGAAAGATTTCAGTTTTAGTCTTTACAGTTGTTTGCGTTATATTGCAGTGCTACACAGATTTACCTTGTTTAACTAGAGGCTGATTATTAATCTCTGTACTTATATTTTAAACGTTAAAAACATCCTTCAGTAAAGCAGTTTCATTGAGGCATTCATATGATAAGATAAAGATTGTATCCTAAACCATATTTCTCAGGTTCACTGTTAGACTGCATTTAACTGGAAATGAGTCAAGGAGTTAATAAGCGCGCACACACACACACACACACACACACACACTGTGGACGGGCTTCACGCTTGTTCCATTAGGGAGGCTTACCTCATTTGACACATCATGTCACTGCCAATCATTATCTAGCAATTAAACTCAACGTGAGGAGAAATGTTCATGAGGCAGCTTGTTATATTTAGCCCGTTTCAGAAGAAAATGCTTGGCAGTGTTCACTTTCTGTTTTCCTCGCTCGCAGCTCATATTTCCATATAGCAAACTGTAGGCATATGAGGTGCTGTATGTACACAACACACGAAGAGTTTAAAATAACCGGCAGCCATTTTGACTCATCATTGAAATGAATACAGCCTGTATTTATGTTTTATTTTCACCACCATTTTTCTTCAATGACATTTAAAAAACTGCATGTCTGTAGGTCGGTATATACTGTCCTTATTATTGAATGGAGCTCTGATGTCACAAAAGTTTTTATGATGCCAAAAGTAGCTGAGAACTTTTATTTTGATGAAAATAAAGACATTTACCGTAAAACTTAATTAATTAATAGCCCGGGCAAGAGAGAGAGTTACGATAGGATTTCTGCACCTGGCATACCGACACAACACCACTTCATCCTGTTAAAACAATACTCACAACTTTTTGATTCTTTTGATCTACGGACCATTATGGGCTAAAGAAATATGAATAACTTACAGGGTAATGGAGGAATGGACACATAATATGAGGTAGCCAACAACACAGTTTTATACATCATTCATAACTTCTGTTAAATAATGAACTGCTTGGAAAATAGACCAGGCCTCGAGACAGGCGTTAATGTGTCAAAATGTGTTGCCACACCGGGCTAGTAAAAGGGACTGGGCATTAAACTGGGACTAGACTTTTAATTGAAGATTTACGGTATTATAAATTGATGCAATAAAGACACAATTTGGCACAAAAAAATTCACCATAATGCAGGAAATAAAGTTTTTGATGCTGTTCTTGGACGTTAGTCTGGGGCGCCGTCTGCCATTAGGTGTGCTGGCTGCTCCCCCCACCGATCTCCCCAAGGGATGTGAGGACTCTAAAACTTCACCAGTGCCTCCATCGGGGAGGTAATGGCTGAATTTTCATTTTTGGGTGCACTATCCTTTTAAATTAAAAACAGAGCCATTTGCTCAATATGCCCTTGAAAAAAAATCACATCCATATCCATCATGTTTTTTTTTTTCTTTTCTTTGGTATAATAGTCAATAGCATCAATAACTAAATGATAAGCTTATTTCAAATAAACTATAATAACCCAATAAAATTTCTAATTTAACTTAATAATGTCTCATTTCTTTGGTATTTTTGGTGATATAAGGATATGCAATGATGACTGCTGGGTGATATGTATGTTAATGTTATCCAGTGTCAAGTCTCTGATCATGTGACGAGACAATATGTGCACGATAGCATGAACTATTGGGCCCCTCATAACTGTGTGCACTGGGGCCTGTCGTAACAACCTTACCCCACTGCAGGAGAGTGACAACATGTGACCAGAACGAAGGGATGCTACTACTTAGACAAAATGTTTGGAAATCTACTGAATGTTAAATTCAGGTAATTACCCAAAAATGTTTTGTTTTTACTGATTTATTTTTGTATAAAACTAAATTTAACAGTAATCTGTGAACCTTGTTTCATTCAGTGCGTTATCTTCAGAGAGCTCTCTCCAAAAACAAATAATTATAACAGTACTGTTTCAATTATGATTTGTCCCACAAAGTAAAAATGAGTCAAGCTTAACTTTGTACATTAAAAAGAGGAAAAAAACCTTATCTGGTTTGAGTTTAGCCACCTCTGCATTCTTCCATTTTCGGCCTGTCTTTAATAAAAGCGAGAATAATATTATTTGTTACATAAACATCCCTGATTCAGCAGGATTTAGAAAGATTACAGACCATTTCCAGAACTCATCTCCTCTCTTGCCGTGGAAGTTTAAAGCAAATAAAAAGCTTCAGACTCTCCTTTTTATTATGGTCTGAGGAATCAATGGTATCAATAGTGACTTTTAAGCATGAACAAAGAGCACAGGTAAATGTCACCGAGGGTTTTTAAAAATTGAAGGCTGTGCCTCTAATCTAACCTGCTCTAATAAGTGATGGTTTCAAGGGGTGACAATGACAGACTGTGTAAGGACTCAATCCATAAATTTCTATAATGCAAAGATGTGCTCCAGTGGCGAGAACTGACCTGTGATACATTTAGAAGTTGTCTCTGAAAGGCGAATCAATATCTCTTGCAAGCTGCACAGTAAGCAAATCGAAGTTCTTTAGCAACAGTTAATGAATACAAAATGTCAGTAGACATCAAAAAATTAGTCTTTCATGGTGAAAATAAACATCCCTTGGGTTCTACATTTCTAATTATAATACCCTCAACAACAGTGTCTCTCCAAACCAAAAAACAATGCCTGCACAAAAAAGTGGTTCAAAATTAAAAATCCACTTTTTCTACACCTCAAGGGTGTTTTTGTCTAACCAGATTCATCACTCTGTTGCAACAACAGCTTTTCCCATTACTGTCAAGCAGAGCGTCCCTTTGCGGCAATAGATTTGCCTCTTCACAACCGAACAAGACACTAACTTTTTAACACATGTCATAAAGCTGCGAGACATCTCATTCAGTGCATAGGGGCCTGTGTTGATCTGAGACTTCAGACATGCCATCGGAGAGAATGAGCGGTACGTCATCTGATGGTTTCTCGAATGACAGGCCTGTCACAAAACAGCCAAAAGCTTAGAAGTGCAGTTCACTTGACACACAGTCTTCAGGGATATCTCTTGAGAAAAAAAAAAAAAAAAGTGTCGCCCCATTTTTAAAGAAATCTGTTAGTGTGGGTGGGAGGATAGGATTGGGGTACATAACAAATAAAGCATCAGCCTACAAAAGATCCAGAGGGAACACTCTATGTGCCTCCTTGGTATCCATTTAACAGGAGAGCTTACAGCATCCAGCTACTTACAGCCTAACCGAAGTGCTATATTACTCACCAAGCTCAGCTGGAAACACTATAGAAAATGTGTTTGCCTAGGATCTGCTCTCCTTTATCAATCCCAAACAGCAGGGACCAGAGCTTTAAGCACTATGCCAGGGTTCCAGCAACAGCAAACAACATTTCAGACAGAAAAAAAGAAGGAATGGTTGCACAAATAAGATTTCAGTTTTGTCTCTGTAAATCCTTTAAAGCTGAATCTAACACAGCACATCCTACTGAATTCCCACAGAGACTATTCAAAGGCACCGCCTTGGAAAAGTAACGTGCAGACTTAGAAGTATGAGTGTGCACACAAGCAGACAGACGGAGAGAGAGACAGACAGAAGCACGAACCTTAAAAAGATGACAGGGAAAATGAGAAACAGGTGCAAGGGCACACATTTTGAATGAGAATATTTTATTTCTTACCGATGAAGAGGTTCCATTCAGCATCAAGGTCTGCCTGGTTTGCCAGACAGCCCCTCATAACGTTGTGACAGTAGTTGTGACAGGGTTTCAGGCCAGGCATGCCACGGCAGTATGGACAGTATAGCATCTTGGTCAGGGCTCTGACACATGCTGGAACTACATTCACCTACGAAGGAAAGAGATATTCTTCAGTTATGTCAGGTCTTTTCAGGGTCATTAAAGGGATACGTCCCCGATTTTCTTTTTTTCCCCCCAGATTTCCTTGCTCATCTCTCAGCTTAGATTTTCACAGGCTTTGGGGCTGTTGCTTGAACTACAGGTTGTACTTCTGCATTTTTTGTGCCCCCTACCACTTATCCCTAAAACCGAGGATGAAAAATTGAGACCATATGGTTAAACTAGCAAGCGCTGATCACATATGAACCAGCATTCTCTTACTGTGTTGCCTATTTCTCACCTCTAATGTTTTCAGAAAAGTATTTTAGCCCACTGTTTGACTGCCACATTGTTCTCTTTGTCAAAAGGACTACCGTAAAACTTCAATTAATAGCCCGGGCTATTAATTGCTTAAATCACTGAAATAAACAGGCCTATATTTGGACAGGCCTTTAATTTCTTTCACACAAAAATGTTGCTCAGCAAAGATCAGGAAATATAATCTAATTGTTTATTTATACTAGTATGAATATTACTTGTATAAAAATTAGGCTTCAGATAACTTGTTAAATATGAATCATTAATTCAATCTAGCTCCGACAGATGGTGCGACACTGTGGGGCGGCAAGGTGTTCCCCCCGAGGCGGGGGAGCCCTTCTGTGCGGAGTTTGCATGTTCTCCCCGTATTAGCATGGGTTTTCTCCGGGTACTCCGGCTTCCTCCCACAGTCCAAAGACATGCAGGTTAATTGGTGACTATAAGTGTCCATAGGTGTGAATGTGACTGTGAATGGTTGTCTGTCTCTATGTGTCAGCCCTGTGATAGTCTGGTGACCTGTCCAGGGTGTACCCTGCTTCTCACCCAATGTCAACTGGGATAGGCTCCAGCCCCCGTGACCCCCAACAGGATAAGTAGCTATGGAAAATGAATGAATTAATGACCAACCCGGTTTTATACATCCAAAGAACTTCTTCTTCTTAATAAAAATGAACTGCTTGGCATTCAGACCAGGCCTCTAATTGAGATTTGTTTATTTGTCAAAATGTGTAGCCACACCAGGCTAGTAAAAGGAGCTGTCCGTTTAATTGAGACTAGGCTTTAAAATGAAGTTTTACGGTAACTTGCGCTGCATCACCCACCAGCGGAAACGTTTATTGGTCCGCTGCGGCGCAGTGCATTCTCGTTGTTGTTGTAGGTTTTCTACCTCTCGGGCAAAAGAAAATGCCTCAGCCCTTTTCCTGTTTTCTCTGGTTATATGGCACCAATTGCTAAAGAATGTGTTGTCTATTATAGACAGCCTTGTTTCATGAAAATACCATCTTTCCAGTAGTGAAATACATCTTTAAACCTCAGTAATTGTTTTAAGACATGCTGTATGATTCCTAAAAGGCAGGGAGAAGTTGTGATAAAACAGTAATATTGACATTTCTATATTTATATAAGGAAAAATGAGGTTTCCACAGACACAAAGCCTCAATAGTTAGGACTGCAACATTCCCAGTTGAAAGTTCAAGGGCAGAAAAGTCAGACGCATTTCAACTCTTGACAAACATCCCCACACTACATTACATCTTCTGAAGCTTGAAATGTGAAAACCCACCAGATAAAACTGTATGACAAGACGATGTTTACAACTCTGTCCATCACCATTCCTTGTGAGGGATGTGCCTTTTGTTGTTGGGGGCCGTGTCATTGTACCGGCTTGAGTGAAAGCGACAGGATTCTCACATCTGCTTTCCTTCAGAGGTGGGGATGCAGAACGAAGAGTACATCTGATAATTGGCCTGTCAGCCTCTGTATTCATGCTTGACTTTAGATTCTGTCCAGCACACACTCTGGAGACTGGTGGTGTGTGTGTGTGTGTGGGTGTGTGTGTGTGCAGGGGTAGGTTGGCAGATGGGTCAGTGGTTGTCATAAGACGGACCAACGAGACACTGTTTTCTATATCTTAAAGGCGGTGCAGAGGATCCAATCTACCCAACTGAGAGAATTATTTGAAGAAACAGGTTTAATTCTAGAGTAATGTTTATTCATCAGAGCAACACTGTGATTAATTTGCAGTTTGGGAGGTCAAGTTGCATTTATTTTATAGCCTAAAATCACAATTTACCTTAGAGCACTACACAATCTGTACACCTTTAAATCTTAGACCTTCAATTCTGATAAGAAAAATACTCAAACAGAAAAAAAAGGAAGCTTAAAGGCGCAGAGAAAAGGACGGATCCCTCTTCCAGGGCTGAGACATGCAATTAAGGTGACTTTAGTCTGAGAAATATTTATTCATTAGGCTACTCATTCTGTGTTTTAACATTTTATTTGTCGTAACAATTATTGTTAATCTGACCTTTGTAACATTGGAGGAAAAAACAAAGAGAAACATGCAGAGACATATGACACAAAGCCCAGAGATAAAAATAAAGATGAAGATAAAAGTGACCTGAAAAAAAGAAAACAACATCAGTGCACTTCTGCAGCACCATGGCAACATCTGACGCTGTGTTGCGACACTACATCCAGCTTCAAGCTTGTCTCCAGTCTGTTCTGAACGCTGTGGTCTGTCTTTGATTTTTACTGGTACAATGGCCAGACCACCTGTGTGTGCATATGTGTGTGAGCGAGGGAGAAAAGGAGAAGAGAGATGAGAGAAAATAAGGGGAGAGGCAGAAGGGGGAAGACAGAGATGTGTGCTATTAGTGTATTTGCTTCCACTGCTGCTTGGCAGCCGACAACAAGGACCAAACGAACCGTCTTTGACATTTGCAATCTGCTACTGACATCACGCACTGTCTTGTAAAAAGGCCATTAAACGAGGTTGCTTGCTGTCAATTCCACCGCCACATGTCATCTGCTGGTATGGTGTTGACGTAAATCGCTTACAACACTCAGGGGTTAGCATGTGGGGAATTTTTCACAAACAAAGTTCGTTTGATTGAACATATTTCACAGTTGACACACATGAAAACCACTTACATGTATGTGTCAGGCCTCTGTGGCATCATGTCAGGAAAAATAATCAGATGCTACTTATGGCACTTTTGCTGGTTTTATGGTATTGCTCTAGGAATAAATAAGACCAAATAAAGTGTTATTAATGTGACATTATTTTGTTGATATGAACTAATGGCCAATAAACTGCTAATTCAGTTAGCTAGTTACCAAACTCAAACCAGCTCATGGTAAAAATGTAAATCATTTATAGGTAACACCTGACTGTAAAGACGTATTTCACTGCTGGATCATTTCAAAAAACAGAGCACTCCTTACTATTGAGGCTCTGTTTCTGTAGAAACTTCACCTTTTTCCTAAATATAGAAATGTCAGTATTACTGTTTTTATCAGGTTTTAATGAAAACCTACAACAACAAGAATACACAGCGCTGCACCAGACCAAAAAACACTCCCACTGGTGATTGTCGTAATGTGAGCTTGTCGGTTTTGACACAGGAAACAATATGGCGGCCGGCTCTTGAAGTACAGTGAAACAGTAAGCTAAAATATGTTTCTCAAAACATCTGAGGAGAGAAACAGACAAAGCAGTAAGAGAATCTTGGTACATATTTTATCAGCATTGCTTAATTTTACTGGTTGATCTCAGTATTTTCAGCTCTGTTTTTACGATACAGGAAACAGTATGGCACCCACTCCCTGTTTACAAATTCTTACAGCCAAACAGTACACCAAAATATGTTTGTTTAACATTTTAGGCAAGAAATAGGCAATACTTCAACAGAATCCCGGTTTATATTTGATCGGCATGAGTGGTGGGCTATATGGCCCTAAGAACATATCTATTTTTGCGATAACAATATTCTTGACAATATGACAAAGTAGTGTTAAAAACAATTTATCAATAAGTGATATAGTTTTACAGTTTGCCTTCAAATATTCAGTAAAAACTAAACAAAAATGATCTCTCAATGCTTGAGTTTGTGAACAAGAACAGTAACTCAGAATGAGATTCAGGTTCTGTATACAATATTAAAAGTTCAACAAAATAAAATTGACCAAAAATTACACATAGAAACAGCTCCCAAGTACAAAAATGTACTCTGGGATCTATATATATAAATCAACAGGTGATTTCCTTCTTTTAGCAAAATCCTGAATGACTGAGTTGCTCTTCCATTTTTCCTCTAATCATCACGCTGTAACCTGTGACAGGCCGTAATGATACCACAACTATCGCACATTCACATGTATGTATCTGTTTTTGTCAAGCTGCAAGTCACGTAGGTTTACCAAAGGTTCATGATAAAATCACCTGACGACACCAACTCTCGTGGACGCATGGCAAGAGAGGAGAGGAGAGAGACGCTGTGCTGCTGCCGTAGGAGCCGCTGAATGAGTTCCCTCTGAGCGGTAACTCGCTAAAAGAGTCTGAGAAGTCCGCAGCTGTTCACAAAACAAGACGCAACAGTTTATTCCACACTACTGAAGCTGCTCCTCTTTTTGGAACCACCGTGGAGTCGGTAATAATTTTGCTTTCATCCATGCTTGTTGATGCCAAGGGTAACAGGTACCGGTGTTATCGTGAATGAGATGATATGGCACACTCCTAATCAACACTGCCTAATTTTACCATTCGATTGGAATTTGAGAGAGCAAGAGAGAATCGGGTCTCTCTCTTGATCCACTTCTGTGTCCACGATGGCAGCCAATACGTGAAAGCGGAAGTACAATTTGTAGTTCGAATGACAGCCTGAGAGCCAGCAAAAACTGAATTTGAGCCGGGAGATGAGCAGGGAGATCTGGGCACTGGTAAGATGGAGGGACGTTTACCACAGAACATTCACACATACTACCACATTGTTATGATACAAAGCTGGTTGAAAATCAGCAAAGGAGCGCTTTCAGTCCCCTTATTAAGTGTTTGTAAGCATAATGACATTTGTTTATTAATGTAGAATATTTACCAACAATTATAACAACGATTCTAGGCAAAGCAGAAACAATATACACACTTGTATTTACTTACAACATAAGAGTGTGTTATAAACCACATATCAATGTTAATGTACTGTTTATTAATGCCATGTAGATGTACTTAAAATAAAGTGTTAAAAATCAGTATGTTTTTTAAATTATTTATATATTTCTAATAGTGCTATAGGTGCCTGCTATCAGCCGGCACGAGCCCCTCACTGCCATTAGACTTTATGCACAACATTAACTAGCATTTAATTCCTACATTTTCTAATTCACAGGCAGTGCTGGAGGGAGTACAAAAAGAAAGAAAGAAAGAGAAGAGCAAATAGAAAAGAACCGGCTGTGGAGAAAGCCAAAGACGCTGCCAAAGACGCAGAGAAACAAACATCAAGAAAACAGAGAGACAGATACAGATGAAACAGATGGAGAGAAAACCGGACAAGACACTAGCAGACAAACAGAGGGAACGGGCAGGTGTTACCGCCACATTTGGACAGAGGAACAGAACAGAGAGCATGCCAATCTCACTGTTTGCTTT
Source organism: Epinephelus lanceolatus (assembly GCF_041903045.1). Taxonomy (NCBI): domain Eukaryota; kingdom Metazoa; phylum Chordata; class Actinopteri; order Perciformes; family Serranidae; genus Epinephelus; species Epinephelus lanceolatus. Next base: position 19,776,424 of record NC_135735.1, read on the forward strand.
TTGGAGAGAGCTGCATCTTATTTTCTCAAAGAATTTTTTCACTTGCAATTTTTCCACACACTTTGTGATTTCTATAATGATGATTTTCTTAAAGTGTATGTAATAATTTGTTGGATTGTAAAAGCAGCTAATTACATTAAGCCCTTTCATTAATTAATTTACTGACTGATTGTGCTTGTACAGTACTTGGCCGTCTCCCTCCGCAGCCCACATGCAGCCAACAACTTTTAGATCTGTCTGGTCAGTCTGTGCCTACACTATTCTATGACATATAGCCATATAAATCCACAAGTCAAATCAGACTGCTATATGCAATTCACCAGTCCTCCTCAACTGAGACAAAGACAAGACAGTTTTTAGATTGCACTTCCACCTATACCTGCTTCCACATGCATCTCCAGCAGTCTCTCCCCCTCCCCTTCGTCAATGACTCAAACCCCCCAGATTAAATATAACATTTTCCTATCAAGCTATTTGAATCATTTTATTCCACAGGCTAATTTGCATATAAATATTGTTATGGTGACAGACGAAAGAGAGAGGGAGAGCTTTTGTTTTCTCTCTCGGCTCAGCCCCACCCAGTCACTGCACCTGGGCAAGGACACTAAATCCAGTTTAAACCACTGCCATAAAACAAAAACTAGTCAACAGGGTGACTTTGGAATATATTCCCTTAATAAATCCACTGCTCCACTGCTATGGCATAAATGATGGCAGCATTACAGAAGAGTCTAATGAATATATAGTGCACTGTATCATCTACTCAACATCAGCAGACCATTGCAAATGTCATTTTGTACAATTTAATACCATTATACTTTTTCTTCCAACTTGTACAATAAAGTACAGTATTTATTCATGAGAATATTAAATAATTAAAAAAGTTCCAGGATTAATCTGTTTCTGTCAATTCAATTAAACTTGGCCCAGTTTCCAGACAGCCTATTTAAGAGACATGGAGACAACACTGGGAGAGTTTTCTTAACTATAAACCCGCTCCGACTGCACTCTTTACATTCAGTGTGGCCTTTTAGTGGCAACCAAAGAAATATATTTCATGCTGCAAATAGGAAAAGTGTTTTAGGCTGCCCTTGAGCTTTGTGGGCCTTTAGAAAATTTGCATTAAAATGGTGTCTCCTAACGCAATTATCTTACAGGGATTTTTACATCGTTGCAGTTAGTGTGCCCAGCAGTCACTGTGTGCCCTGGATGAAGGGTAATCTGATAATCTTGTTAGCACTTATTTACAGTTGAGTGGATGGAATATTTCACAGCAGGCTGAGTGTGGTGCTGGAGCACGAGATGCCTCAGATCCAGAGTGAGATTAAAACACTAATCTACTCATCTGACGTTTAAGTGCTGTGATAACACCACGTGGAGAGCATGTGTTTGTGTGCCAATCTGTGTGTGAGTTCTGCAATGGTGGAGGAAAATTTTCAGATCTTCTACTTAAGTAAAAGTAGCAATACTGCACAATGAAAATACTCCATTTCAAGTGTGAGTCCTGAACTGAAAAATGTCACTTATGTAAAAGCATCTCAGTAATTATTAGCTAAATGCGCTTCAGAATTAAGAGTGCTCATAATGAAGAAAAAACTGACTATAATGTACTTGATTATTGGATTAGCTTTTTGCTTTTTACACTGTTGTGTAGTTTATTCTATGCAAAAGTGTCTATTTTATATACCATTTATATATTTTGTATATATAATCTTAATCTGTAAAGTAACTAAAGATGTCAAATTAATTGGGTTGAGTAATAGGTATATTTCCCTCAGCTTTTTAATGGAGTATTAGTATAAAGTAGAATGAAATGAAAATGCCTAAGAAATTACAAGAAACTCAACTTTGTACTTGAAATGGCCACTCTGAATACTAAATACTTTCACTTTTGATACATCAGGTACATTTTGCTTTAAATACTTGTGTACTTTTTCTTAAGTAAACATTCAAATGTCAGACTTTAACTTGTAATGGAGTATTTTCACATTGTTGTAAGTACTTCTACTTAGAGGAATACTTCACACCCCAACTGACTGTTTGTACATCAATTACTCTTGAAATGAAAATGGACTGCACATGTATAGCGCCTTTCTAGTCTTCTGACCACTCAAAGCGCTTTTACAATATTGAGTCACATTCACCCACTGGTGGCTGAGGCTGCCACACAAGATGCCACCTGCTACTCAGTAACCATTCACACACTCTCAGACACCGATGAAGCCGCCATTGGGAGCAATTTGGGGTTCGGTGTCTTGCCCAAGAATATTTCGACATGCGGACAAGAGGAGCTGGGGATCGGAGCCCACTGAATGTTAACTCAGGGCATTACTGTTAAGGAGCTTAATGCTCAGTCAATTTTCCCTGAGTAAACAATGGTTGATGACGAGCCCCCAGTCTTTCAGTTGGTGGATGACCAGCTCTACCTCTGAGCCACAGCCGCCACATGAAGAAAACTTTCTCAGGTGCCTCCGGTGAACGAAGAATCCAAAAACTGAGAAAATTGTTTAAGGATTGAAGTGATTGGTGACTGTGTTTAACAACAGCAAAACTGTATCAATACATCTGTTATAAACACTTAAATAACTCGTGCAGTATAATCCAAGTCTCATTTATCCAGTCTTTTGCACAGTACTTCTCCAACAAATGGCCCTTTCCAACTGGGACCAGAACAGGAAGTGAAATCTATTGACAAAAAAAGTCACTTTACTTAGCTGAACATGGGAGTTGCTTGACTTTAGTGAATTGGACCGAAGCCCTTAAAGCACCAAAGTCACAAATTAACACAAACAAATTATCAGCAGCTCCTTTGTTTAGTGAGGTAAAATTTCTGTTTTTGTGAATGGACTCTGGATTTGAAGAGAGCATAGATAAGATTCACTGAAAAAAAATGAGACTTGGATTATAGTGCATGTGTTGTGTGAGAGTTTGTAAACTGATGTTTTGATATAGTTTTGCTGATGTTAAACACAGACCCCTTGTACTTTAATACATCAGAGGGGTATTCCAGGTAGGAGGTTCAACAAACTCTGAGTCTAATCCTGAACTCTGAGTTGACTTACCCTGAGCTGGGAAACTGAGTATCCGGTTCCAGAACAGCTCATTTGAATTAGTTCAATCAACTCTGAGTAGGTACACCTTGAGATAAGCAAGTGCACAACCACAATAAAAAAACATCATCAATGGAGCCCCAATACCTCGAGTCACCACGGCAACCGGAGAGAAAAAGCGATCAACTTATTTTACACCTGTGGAATTGGAGGTGCTCATGAATGCCTACAGCGAATATGAGCATATATTTCGTAAAAAAAGTAACACCGCTAAAGCTGCCAAGGAGAGGCGGCATGTGAAATTTAGCAAGCAGAAACACATCTAAACGGGGTCTGAAGATCCTCTCCCGGCGTAAAGCATTGTGAATTAATTCTTCTTCTTCAGGGTGAACTCAGCGTTTCTTAAAGAAAACCTGCCAGCGAGCAGGTTAGGTTCACAGAGTCAGTTGCCATGGTGATTGACTCTGAGTTTGACTTACCTCTCTTTCTAAAACTGAAAACCCAGAGTTTCCCTCATTTCAGGGTTAACGTACTCAGAGTTTTCATTAAACCCGCTTTCTGGAATACCCCTCAGGAATTTTCTCTGTGTTTGGATTATTTGTCCACTGAAGGCATGCAAGAAAAACTAAGTTTTCTTCTCGAATCCAACAAAACATGGGATGAGTAATTGATAAACACATAATCATTTTGGGGGGTGAGCTCTTCCTTTAAGTACAGTACCAGAGTGAATGGACTTAATTATATTTAGTGTTTTGTAGAGAAATGCTCCACTTACAAATGAGAGTGGGTTGAGGCATAAACAGCATCCTGCTCATTAGCCTGCTGCTTCAAAAGAGCAGCTTGAAGATGCAGTCAGCGTTTCAGCCAGACTCCTGATGTGAGCATTAACTTTATTGAGGATTGAAAATGTGAGATTATAAATGCAATGAGCCCGAGCAATAATAAAGCAAGCCACTTCTCATTTCATCCCATAAAGGGCCGCAGTCGGGAGCCATTACACTCACCTGAATTCACCATCAGCTTTAAGACGTATCCAAGATAACTAAATCATTATAATAAAGGACAAAGCTCACTTTCATAATGAGAGATAACTCTAAAAGACAGTCTTGGAAGACATCACCTTGTCTATCCGACAGGGTGTTGTCATGCACATATGGCGTGAACTCCCTTTAGGAGTAACAGAGTGGGAAGAGCACAGATGATGGAAATTGCTTTGTGCCACAAAATAATGAAGTTGTGAGAAATGACAATGACTTTGCAAGCTACCAAGGCCAATCAAGGGGAACACTAGTGGGACAGTGAGACTGTCGCCAAAAAATTGTCTCAATAGTTCTGTCATAATTATTGTGACAGGCCGCGTTGCTTCGCACTGATTGGACATGGATGTAAGACTGCATTGGTGCCCCAGTGTCCCCACTCAATTCCACAGCCATTAGTGTCAATGGCAATATGAGTGATCTGTCACTGCGCAAATCAGACTACCATCTGCCACCAAGAGAAACATGTGCCTGGTCACACCAAACGTCTGTGTACAAACTTGACTTACTTCTGCCTGAGCAAAGGATTACATTAAAAGCTGCTGAAATAAAAATCAGAAAGTTATTCCATAGGTTAGAAAAAATTCATAGCGTCAGCTGGAATATGCTCACAGAAGGTGACAGTAAAACCTTCACATGCTGGCCCTCTGCTGCACTGACATGAGCTGATGCTTTTTTAATCATAAGAGAAAAAAAGATGAGCATACTGGAGTGATGACGAGAAATAATGCCAATGCATAGTTAAGTTTAAAGATCTACTTTGCTCACATATGTCTGCAGTAAAATATGCAGCATGGCATGTCTGCATTTGCTTTATATGGTGGTTTATGTTTTAAAGATTAGCTCATAAAGCACAACTGCTGCTCATCACATGCAGAGAGATGTTCAACATGAGCTCTTATAGTTCCTTTTGTGAGACTCGATGCCAGGATTTAAAGAACACTGTATTTGTTCTCCATTTCATTCAGTTGACAGCTGCATTTAGTGCTTAAATTAAAGTTTAACTTTCACATGTGATGAGCTCATAAAACTTGATGCTCTGTTAGAGTTTAAACTTAATGCAGTAGTTAGACCAGATAATTCTCACAGGTTAAGACATCAATGTGATTCTCTCCAGCCTGAACAAAAGGTGCAGTTAATAGTACTGCTGGTAGCACAGACACTGTTAAAGTCTAATGGAAAACCTTTCACTATGCAACAACTTGTGACACATGAAGAACAGTTTGTATATATACCTACCTACCTACCTACCTACCTACCTGTCCATATACAGTATGTTCGTACATGTATATTACATATAATGTCTAAAAATTAACTGTTTGTAGTGTCAAGATAAGTCAATGTTATCATTATACATTTATTTACGGGGTCACCAAAACCAAGTGGCTGGCATATTGTACAGGAACATCTGCACTGAGTTTGGGTCCCAAGTCCCAAGTCAGAATGGAAGAAACCTCCTAAGGTGATTGAGAATGACCGAGCTAAGATAATGTGGGACTTCCAGATCCAGACTGACAAACTGGTGATGGCTAACCAACCGGACCTCTTGTTGATCGACAAACAACAAAAGGCGGCAGTGGTGATAGATGTGGCGATCACAAGCGACAGCACACCAGGAAGAAGGAACACAAGAAGCTCGAAAAATACCATGGGCTGAAAGAGGAGCTAGAAAAGATGTGGGGAGTAAAGGCAACAGTGGTGCCTGTGGTGATCGGAGCACTTGGCGCTGTGACCCCAAGATCATGCTTTGGCTTAAAATACCAGGTTTTGGGGGCACAATCCTGGCAGAAAAAGCAGGAATGTCCTGGTAAAATACAACCCGTTTAGGGATGTCCCTATAACGTTTTTTGTATCCGATCCGATACCGAGTCCTTTATTTTGAAACCGAGTACGATACTGAGTCCGATCCGATACTTTGCAAAGCATTAAGAAAGAAAGAAAAAAAAGAATACATCCAAGTTGTCCCATAAGGTTTGTTTATCTTGGCTGTGATCTTTTTGACTTTATCGTGGTCCTGGGGAAATTTCTCTTTCCTTTTCAAAGCCTCCGCCAATGTTGATTGGTTCTGTGGCTTTTTACTTGCTGCCTCGAACTCGGCATGCTGTGATGGATGTTTCCTTTCCAGATGGCGTATTAAATTGGTTGTGTTGAAATGAGCTGTCTTTTCCCCCTCGCGAAATGTTAGACTTGCACATTTTACAAGTGGCTGTTGTACTGCCTTCACTTTCCAATGTATAAAAGTTCCATATTGCTGAGATTTTGCTACCGTTACTTGCTGCCCATCTGAACTCACCCACCTGCCCAACATAAACACGCTCATTTACGGCAGGCCCTGTCATAAATGAGTGTCGAAATGAGCGTGTTAACGTTGGGCAGGTGGGGGAGTGACATTCAGACAGATAACTTGTTGTCTGAACGGCATGCTAAAGGCAGCGAAAATGTCAGCAGTTTGGAAGTATTATACATTGGACAGCGGAGGCAACAATGAACAACATAGAAAACCTGAAAAACCTGGCCATTTTTGTTGTTTTGATTCCTCCGATCTTTGGGTTAGGTGCTGATTCCGATTTTGTAAAAATAACGTAATCGGCACCGTTACCCGATCGTTACTCATGGCTCTATCCCTGCTATCGGGTTACTATAAACACCCATGTTTGGAGCCAAAAAGCTGCTGGAAACACAACAATGACACGCTAAAACACAACTGGTTCTGTTGTTTTTTGGTCTCAAACAGTGGTTTGCAGCTTGCAGCTATCTTGCCTAGATGACACGCCATCCACTGTTCCCTCCACCTCCAAATGGCAGAGTCAGCTCATATTCCACGTCATTTAAGAAGCATTGATATGATACATATTAAACATGCAAATGTATTCGTCATTTGCAGAAACATACAATGTCAACATTTTCTTCTAGCAATTGGGCTGAAAAAATAAACGGAGTTAAGTTTTTATTACAGCCTTATTATACTAATATCTTTGGAACTGATTTTGCTGTTTTTTTATGACATGAGAAAAAAACAACACTTATGTTTTTGGATGGTTACTCGCTTACCAGACTTCGCAAAGCCATGCTGACTTTAACAAGTGAATGAAAGCAGACAATTTGACAAACTTTACATAACAAAAAACATTAATAATGCTGGGGCACACTGAGTTCTTATAGAAAGGAAGTGGTCAAAGAGGCAACAAAAGCGGCTTCAGGAACGTGGGAAGAGTTTTTTTGAAGGATGAGCTCTTCAACTATAAAGGTAATCTGACTATAACCAAGTGCTTCTAGCTACCTAAATACAGCCACAAGTATTTTACTTTCTCATGTGTATCTAAAACGTGTTTAATATCCTCTGGTTTGCAGTTTAATTGTGAACTGTCGAGTAAGTTTTATTCAAAAAATGAATACAATTAAGACACTTCCTGAGATATTTGGAAACCGGCATTGTGTTTCAGTCCAGCTGGACTTGTTTTGTGTATTTCTTGGTGCTACACAGCACAGCGTCACAAATAGATGGAGATTCACAAAAATATATTCGCTGCTGTAAACCACAAACGTGCCAATTCACAAATACATTTAGAGGCTGAGAGGGTATTTAAGATAAACACATGGGTTAACTTGGGATGGATATTAATCCTCTGGCAGGGTTCAGTGTTAATGGTATTTTTTTCACTTGAACAGTCGGGCATGTGTGTCAGAACATCTATTTGCCCAGAGTCAATTTTTACTTGCCCCTGAACAGATTGTTTTATTTATATGTACTTATCAAATAACATCAGGCTTAAGCTAATTGCCATAAAAAATGACCCCATTTTATCCGCCTTGCTCTTAAACTTGTAGCAAATTGCACAACACATAAGCGAGTTTCACCCACTTCCTCTTACACCACCCAACTTAACTCCTGTTTCCAGGATAACTGAAATGCCTGCTTGCACTTTGGCTCATTTTCTTGCTAGCGCCTGATTGGTTCTGTGCATGTTCCACTCGCAAGAGAGACGAGAAGAAAGTGAGATGGTGTTTAATTTTGTTTACCACTTGCCTGATCGCACAAGCATGTGGCTAAATTTACTAGCTTGATGTGGCGTTTTTTTTTTTCCCCAGGCAATCAGACAATCCCTATTGTTGAGTCCTATTTGGTACATACAGTCACAGATTGCGCCAATATGACAGTGTATGCACTAAAGTTGTCACTGCTAATAAAACATGGTCTGTAGCACTCTGTACTTCACTAATCACATCTCCTCCCTGTGCTTCTCTGTGAACTTTTGAGTCCTCCTCCGCTCACCATGTTAAATGTAAGATGGAGCCAAAGACGATTCCTGAGAGGCTGCACTAAAATCACTTGCTGTCAAATCAATGAATGTCTGAGACTGACAGAATAATCCACATGTGAGCAGCTGCGCCTCCATGAAGCAACGCAGCAGTGCTTGGCGAGCCTGGCGACCCACACGAGTCATCTCAAGTGTCTGTCTTCGGTAAGGCATGGGATCGCCCGTTGATCTACCCTGACATGTACCATGTTATGTGGCATGTCTGGAGCAGCAGTTGGGACTGTTTCTTTAATTTACCAAGACAAGTGCAAACATGTTAAAAGCCGTGCCCATGCTGCTCGATGACGAGGCACAGCGTACCGTGAGCCATTCAGCATCTCTGGTGGGTACAAGACCTGCATACACTATATTTTTATCCGTCTGCTATGGCGCCTCCTGGATTAAAGCACAGCACTCACCCTGTGTCCATCTGAAGGTCTGCGGCCCAGCCTGAATGTCAGGGGCAAACAGGTCTCGTGTGGCTGCCAAGAAACCTCTGAACAAATGTCACAACATCGGTGTTGACAACCTACTCTAAGTGCTTGTTAAATAAAGATGTGGTGCCATACACTTTAAGTAAAGGTTCAAAAAAATAGTCATCAGACGTGATCTGTAATGGCATAGCCAACTGATGGGAGATATTTTTACTAGTTGTTGGATGAGACAGATATTTTCGTAATTCTCAATATTTAAAGGATATCTTCCTCAATATTTGACCATTCGTCCTTTTGTATTTTCTTCTAAATGTCCTTCTACTCAGTGACAAGCTGGTGGAGTCTGTATCTTTTAATATTCAGTATGAAATTGAGGAGCATATACTGTAGGGAGATGTATACAGTATTTTTCTTTATTATCCTTTCATATCATGTCCTTGTATTTCCGACCACATGCTGTCTCTCATTTTTTTCCAACATTCTGCAGTTCACCACAGATCAAAATCTTTTAATTAAAAAGGACATCTTTGGTGCAGCACATTTCCCGATGACGTGCCAACCTTTTTGAGCCAGTTGCCATCTGCCGTCACAGCACTGTGGCTGAGGCCTTATCCCCAGCAAGCTGTGTGAGCTGCGAGCCAGTGAGAGAGAAGGAGACAGACAGAGAGGGAGAGGGAGAGAGACAAGTTTGTCTGGTGCATCTGTAGAAGTGGGCATCAGCTGAGAAACATGGATGAACCATACTCTCATATGGAGGAGGTCACTTAATCTGCCCTGAGCAGAATCTGCTGTCAAATTGTTCTAGTGTACTTTCTGGTAATGCAACATTTCATCACAAACACAGATACTGAACGACTCGCATAAGAGACATTGTAATATATTCTCTCTTCTTTGATTAAATGAAGGCTTACTGTGTCTCTTCAAGAGATGCCATCTCGTTTATTAGTGAAAAGTGAATACTCCACTATTATGTTCCAATTTTCCGCAACCAATTTCACTGTGCTGTGTCAAAGAGCATCACTTATGAGCACCCCATTGACTATGATTTAGTTACGTAATTTTTGTGTATTTCTAAATTGCCTTTATCTAATATTGATTAACTAAAAATTATTTTCAACACTGATTAATCTGTGATTTTTCTCCTGTTAATTTAATATTAGTTTGTCTAAAAATTGTAAGAGTAAATTGAAAAATGTCCAACCCAATTTGAGTCCCAGTGGGTGATCAGTAGATCATCAAATTACTTGTTTTGTTCAACCAATAGTCAAAAATGTTACATAATAAAGGTCTAAGAAGCCAAATATCACTACTTAAGCGAGTACAAGCGGTAAATCATGCAGTCATAGTCATGTGAAAAAAATCAAAACAGCGAATCCTCACATTGGAAAAGCTGAAACAAGAAATGGTCTGCAGCCCAATCACCAGAAAAAAAAAAATGTTGGCATTGAACGTTTCTGCAAATTAAGGACACGTTTCATTTGCACATTATTATGTAGTGGATATGTTTCAACAAAGCTCTGGTTGACGTGTGGTTAGGTTTCGGCACGGGCTTGGGTTTTGGCTTAAAATACCGTTTCGGGGACACAATCGCAGCAGGAAAAGCAGCGATGTCTCTGTATAAAACAACCACATTTCAGGGCACTATCCTCTCCGAGGGGTTGCTACAAAAACCTACATTTTGAGCCTAACAAAGCCGATGGAAACACAATGACAGGTCGCTGTAAAATGCTCATGATTGGTGCCTACAAAGAAGATGGAAACACTGCAATGACTCGCTCAAGCACAACCAGTTTTGTCATTTGATGGTCTGCAGCTTTGCCGGCGTCTCGCCTTGCTGTCATACCATCGACCGTCCCGTCCACCTCCACATGACAAACATAGCTCATAAATTACATCACTTTAGAAATACTGATATGATGCATATGAAATGTGCAAATGTAAAGTATTGGCAGTTTGCAGAAACGTATAATGCCAACATTTTCTTCTGGTGACTGGCTGTGGTTCGGGAACAATGCTGACAAAATGACAGAAATTAATCCAAATAGCTGCCAGTTAATTTTCTAGTGAAAGGTTAATCCACTGACTTCTGCACTTCTACTACATTTTTTTAAGAATCCAAAGGAGAAAAAAATCTTGACAATGTGCTTTAACCTACTAAGAATGCCAGCTTAATAATTAGTTTGGCTGCATTCCAGTTAAAGTCTGAGGTCTAAATTCCACAGCTGAAATTTCAAACTTCCAACCTTAAAGCTTTCCAGGTGCACGACAACCAGTTTACAAAAATAACATGGCTGACCCTGAGAAACTGATGTTTCTTTGGGACGTGTACAGAGAATCTTTCTCTCAGGAGTGCAACCTCCTTGCGTAGTATGCAGGTAAATATATGTTGCTAGATAGTTTACCATTTACAATGTGCACTTTTATGAGTTCTGTCATTGTTATGTGACATCACACCACTACATCTTCATGAAATTGGGGTAGATGGATTTGCCCCAAGTTTACAAATAGAAACTCAGACTTTTGAGTGGTGTTCCAGTGTACCTTTTCTAGTAAGTCAGAAATTTTAGATGTCCGAGTTGTCTGGAAAGAAGAAATTATTTTAATGTAAAAATGTGATGAATTGGAAGCTAACAGCTCAAAACTAGCTGGCTGAAAATGACCACTACAGTGTGCCGAATAAACTTTCAGACAAAGAATCACCAGGGTGTCTACAGGTATAACTGAGTTAAATGTAAGACTTTTTAGGACCTTTTTAATACCCCCTCATATGAAATTTAAGACCAAACCTGCAATGAAAATACACATTACATACACCGATCAGCTAAAACATTCAAACCACTGGCAGGGTAAGTAAATGCCATTGATCATCTTGTTACAATGCAATGTTCTGCTGGGAAACTTGGGGTCCTAGCATCCATGTAGATGCCACTTGACATGGCAACATTACTACCAAAGGACAACAGCTCAAATCTGATCGAGCATCCTTGGGACATGATCTTGCGACCCACAGGACTCTAAAGATCTGCCGTTAAGACCCTGGTGCCAGACAGCACGGGGCATCCCCAGACTTCCTGTGTCCATACCTTGATCTGTCACAGCTATGTCCAATCCGTAGCGGCCCCACCATGGATCGGCAGTACGTCTGCGGTATTGGCACGTATCACAGATGATCAGTCGGCTTGGGAACTGGGGAATTTGGAGGCCAGGTCGATGCCTTGAACTCTTTGTCACATTCCTCGGGCCATTCTTGAACAGTTTTTGCGGTTTGGCATGATGGCACATTGTCTTGTTGGGGTGGGGGGGGTGGGGGGGGGGGGGCACTGCCATCTGGGAGTGTTGTTGCCATGTGGAGGTTTGCTTGGTCTGCAACGGTGTTTCGGTGAGTGAAGCACGTCAAGTAGCATCCAAATATATGCCAGAATCAAAGGTTTCCCAGCAGAATATTGCTTTGTAACAAGATAATCAATGTTATTCATACCAGTCAGTGGTTTTAATGTTTTGGCTGATCGGTGTACATTATATACATACATTATTATTACAATATTTAGAGAAATACTGTGGGATAAAGTTCTTTTTTGTCTGCCTGTCCAATGATTGCAAGCAGTCATTGGGTCTGTCAGGCTGGAGAAATGTTTTCAGTCATGTGAAAATATTTAAAATCCACTGACTCTGAATTTACAACAATTTAAGACTTTTTAAGCCTTATATTAACAAAACTTAATTTAAGACATTTAAATATTTTATAAGGACCTGTAGACACCCCGATCACATTATCTAATGGTTTATGCTGCAAACAGCTATGATGTTATGTGTTGTTTAATACTGTAAAAAAACACATCTGAACTGCTAAGTGAAGCAGTGTTCTTTTTATCTAAGTGCAGTGTGTTGTGCAAAAAGGGGGAGTGTACTCAGAACGTCAGTATGCAGACTAAAAAAAGCTTGATTTTTTAAAAGTGCTTTCGATGGACACTATTGTCCCATAATGCATAGCACAAGGAAAATATAAGAGCTGCTCACAGCTGCAATAAAATTAAGAGAAATTGCAGGTGGTGGTGGGACATGTACAGACAGGGAAACTTGCTCTGTGGCAGGAAATTAGTACAATAAAAGTGTTGCAATGCTCTACTACGGTGGAGATTTGGTTTGGTTTACCCCTCCCCCCTTAACACAAAAAAGCACACAAGTAGTGTGTCAGCCCTCTCTATGTGTTTCCATCACTTTAGCCCCATTTATTTTTTATAAATTCAAAGTACTGACTCCGAGTGACACTACTGTCTGAGCTTGTATTATTGAGCGTTGAATGCACTTTACTATTTTGCCCTAACAGTGAGTGAGCTCAGCTGATATATGGCACTGAGAACATAGAGTCGAAAAGATAAAAGACACCCGAGAAAAACTATGGAAACCACATGTAAGTGATCCCGATATTTCTCACTTGTCACCAAAGACTCTGTAATCTGGCAGAGCATTGATCTAAGGTAAATGTTGTGCAAAGATTAGAAACTGCCTCAGAGCTTAATGTCAAATTATCTGACAGTTCGTGGTAGGAAATGAGTGTATAATGAGATCAACATGACAGTGTAAGCCATCAGGAAAAACAAATCCCTCAGTATAAAATACCTTCCTTCCTTCCATCATCACGACTAAATATGCACCATGGACTAGGCCGGCTTCCAGTGCGCATGCAGAATGAGTGATAAGTGCTCTAAATGCCTGAACTTTAAACCTTCAAAAGGTCCAAATCCCTGCAATCTTCTCTGAGCAGGTCTTAATGTGGTTGGACTGTGTTTTAAGTACCCCTAGGATAAAACTCTTAATGGTCATCATAAACTGTAATCCAGAGAGATTCTGCTCTTAATCCAGGATCGAGGTCCAGGAAACTGCTCAGCGCAAGTCGAGTGCAATCCCATTTTAGGGAGTGATATCTCTCCTGTTCTGACTCGACTGCGTGCAGAGCTGTCTGTTAGCAGTAATTATGTATGGCTCATCACCATCAGCGCACCATCCTGTGTTAAAGCTAGGTGGAAAATCGAACAGACAGATGGTTGAAAGCCGAGATTTCATATAAAAGCCACATTTTGTCATTTTAAAACCCCAGGGTTTTGACGACTGATTTGGTTATATGAGTAAGAGCCTCAAGGGTGGCTAGTTAGAGCCACTAACCAGGAGCCATGAACAGCATGTAACACTACAGCTATAAATTGAACTAAAGACCTGTGGCAGAGACAAGATAAGGTTTTCAGCAATTTTTTATAATGCTTCTCATAGACCAGTAGGCATTTTAACTACCCCAGCTCCCAAAATGAGGAAAAAAAGCTATTATTGTAGGTCTATATATATTGAGTTGCTTTTTTAAATTCTGGTGAAATGATTATGGTGAAAGAAGAAAAGAAACTAGGGGTGCTTTCAAACCCAGAGTTGTCTTGCTTTGGTCTGAATCAGGGACTTATTTTGTTACAAAGGTGCATAATTAGTTCATGTTCTCACAGCAGCATTTACAAGAGGACCAGATTAAATGCCTTGTGCGACAAAGCTGCTCTTGACTGGTCAGAATTTCCATGTGGGAAAAATACAGGAAGTAAACAAAACGTTGAAGAAGAGTACACTTGCAAGATGAGGCTCCAACTAGAAAACAATATTTTGATGCATTGGATGTGCTGAATGTGCATATTAAGGCAGTACAGGAGGAGGTGCACATTAATAATCCTCCAGGACTGTAACATGCTCATGTTTAACCCAAACAATGTGTCATGTGACTGCTGTTGGCTCTGATCGAGGTTGGAACGTGTTCTCACCACAAATGAACCGCACTAGAGTTTGTTTGTAACCGGACTGAAACCACCTCTTCAAGAGGGTCTCAGTCTGGTTGTTTTGGTGCGCACCCCAGTGTGATTGCTGTGTCCACACCTGCCCAAACGAACCACATGTAGGGGGCAAACAAACTTGAGTTCAATTGAACCGAACCAAACAGGGCAGGAGTGAAAGCACCCTCAGAAGCTATTGATTGATGTCGACTCCAAAGGTGCCTACTAAGATAAAATATTGTTGCAAAAAAAAAAAAAAAAAAAAAAAAAACAGAATCAGAAAAGGAGGCCAGGAGCAGTTTGATAAAGGCCATGTAAACAGAATATTCTGTTTAGATACTCCAAATTAGGCCTTTTTTCCGAATGTAACATTTTCTGATTAAGACATTAGTCAGCTGGTATTACTTGGGTTTAGGAGCATTCTTTGGACACTGCATTCGTAATATATGTCTCAGCTGATTCTAGCAGTTTGTGACACATGACCTCTTGCCTGTTTACGTTCAGCTCTGTGTGTTGTCATTGATGCGTGTTACACAAACAAACAGTTTGACAGGCTGGGGTAGAGATGCATGCCTGAAAGAAAAGCCCACATTTCTGGTTGGAAGGAGAAAGACACCTACTTTTAAACACTGTGAAAAATTTGGATATCAATGGATTTTTGGATACAAGCCTTGTAGTAGCTCAGTAGAAATATTGTCTTTTTTTTTTTTTAGAACAAGGGCAAAAACCAGAATATTTTGTGCATATCAACATAGTCATTAATCTTTCAATCTCAGATTTTAAGCCAACATGGACAAAAAAATCAAAGGAAAGTGCTACGAAAACACTGAATTTTAGAAATTCTATGATAACTGGGCATACTCCATCTGATTTGCAAGGCTCTGTAATAAAATTGATCCAACATCCATGAACAGCTAGCTAATGATTCAGTAATAATCATGTATATTTATAAATTATATAGCACAATCGATTTTGGCTTCAACTAAAAACTATTTTCATTACAGATTAAGTTACTGATTATTGTCTCAGTTAAGTTATTAATCTTTTGGTATGTAGAATGTCAGTCATTATATTTGCCCAGAGTCCAAGATGATGTCTTTAGGTTTATTGTTTTGTCAAACGGTCCAGCAACAGATATGTATTTACGCCTGAGAAAAGCAGCAGATCCTCACATCTGACAAGCTGTAAAAAGAGAATGACTGACGCTTTTATTTAAAGGAACACTTCACCCACAAACTGACCATTTGTAAATCAATTAGTCATGCTATGTCACCTTGAATTTGTGACAAAAAAAACAGAAAAAAGGCAAGCATTTTTGATTCATTGATTGATTGGGGACCACGTTTAAGAACAGGAGAACGTTATAAAAACATCTGTTTACAAACGCTCACACAACTCATGCAGTATTATCCAGGTTTCATTTATCAAGTCGTATGATCAGTACTTCCCAAACACACGCATTTTTGCTCAAACCTTAAAAAGGAGTAGTCTGGTATTTTGCACTTTGAGCCCCATTTCTGGGTTGTTTATGATGCATTCTCGGAAACCATCAGCTGTATTCAGCATTGGACTTCCGGCAGACGGCGATACAGCCTCTGGGGGCAGACCCCCGATTTTTTGGCATTCCGGTTTGATTTGGGCAGAGGACGCGAATTTCCGTTTCGGACTTCCGTTTATATATAAGTAAATATGCTGAACCATTGCGATGGATTCAGAGTTTGCAGTGACAGCAATTATGTTCCGCCTTGTTAGTTCCACAAATTCTCCACTATTTTGGTCTTAATCACTCTATTTCATCATAAACAACCCGGAAACGGGGCTCAAAGTGCAAAATACCGGACTACACCTTTAAAACTGAATTTAAAGTGAAACTTATCTATGCTCTCGTCAAAGCCAGACACTAATATTAAGGTTGGGCTTTTTTGGGTAAAAATACATGTGTTTGGGAAGTACTAAGCATAGGACTGGATATATGAGACTTCAATTATACTGCATGAGATATGATAGTTTGTAAACAGATATTTTGATATAGCTTTGCTGATGTTAAACACGGTCCCCAGTCAATCAATAAATCAATATGTTCACCTTTTTTTCCTCCTGTGGAGGCATGAGAGAAAAACAAAGTTTTCTTCACATATTCAAGGTAACACAGCATGACTAACTGGTATACAAAAGGTCATTTTGTGGGTGAAATATTCCTTTAAAAACTGCTTTAATGATAAATCCTGCAGATTTATTTTCCCTTAATCAAATGATCCATCGATTGAGTATTTGCTGCGGCTCTACACTGAACCAACATATTCCTCACATTGAGTGCTTTCACTATTGATACCTGCAAATACTGTTGTGTTTAATTTAATCTTTTTTAAGTATGATTCTAATGGTTGGACTTTGCTTGTAATTGCAGTATTTTAACACTGCTGTATTAGTACTTTTACCTAAGTAATACATCTTGCGTCACTGCTACAGGATAGTAAATACAGCACACAGTATTCCATGACTCTTTACAGTAAGGTCTGTTTCTCATGGCAACACGCCAGTGAGATGTGTTTGATGACATTTGCTCGTGAGTGATCTGACTAACTAAACACAGAACAAAAAAAAGGTAACACTACACAGGTATAGCGTTCCACCTTAAAGTACATATAAATCCTTGTTGCTTATGGATGTGATATTGAGCGCAAAGTGCATTGTACTGTATGTCGTGCTGTGCTTACACCCCAGAAAAGGGAAATTGAATGCACTCTAAGACTGTGCTGTAAGGAGATGCAAGTAGCCTTTTGTCGCTGAAAGCAGCAAGTGCACAGGGTGATTCGTAGGTCAAGGTGATTTGTCATGTCAAGCAACTTTTCACCTCCAGTCCTTCGCTTGTTCAACAGCCTGACAGCCTTCAGCAATGCTGCACTGTTTCCTGGCTCCACTTCATAATTGATGAGGAAGCAAGGAATATGGGATTTGATCCAGAGTGCGGGTGCCTTTTAGGCGTAGGACAGATGTATAGAGGTGCTCATTTTAACTCTTCATCTGAAATGCTACTGAGGAATGGTGGAAGGCCAGCTCAGTGGAGAGCCATAAGACAATAATAAACACTTTAAAACGACTGAGTCTTCAAAGATGATATACGGCAGCAGGGTACAGCTGGGAGGATACAGCACTTAAATATGCACATGCTATCATGATGTAAATTCCCAAGATCCCCTGTAATTATGTGGGGACAGCGGGCAAAGGGGGAGGTGATAATATATCAAGCTGATGGTTCAGTTTCAGACACAATAGTAATAAAATTTGGCAATGGTTTAGTGTCTGGTCTAATGAAGAGAGAGAGTAGATTAAAATTTTAATGTAGCCTTTTCCTGCGTGTTAAAGATAGTGTGGCTTTTTAAATTATTCCATTTCAAGTCATGTTTGGTTGCTACAGTTTTCTCACACACTCATAAATTAACAACATCAGGTTGACAAAAATTACTAGTTTTTCTAAAAACATTCAACACTCTGAAGATGTATTTTACATGATTAACAGTCATTAGAGGTGGCATTTCCATGAAAAGCAAGTAAAACTGAAGTCTCATGTTTGTTTGTTTGCCTTAAAATTTTCTGGTTAAACACTATAAAAGTTAAATTCAATACTAAGAGTACTTATCCCGCTTATAAGCGGAGGACGACGAGTACGAGTACGAGTACCAGTACGAGTACTAAGAGTACTGTAAAACTTCCAATTAATACCCCAGGCTATTATTTGCTTAAATCACTGAACTCAACGGGCCTATATTTGGGACAGGCGTCTATATGGGACAGGCCTTTAATTCCTTGCACACAAGACTGTTGCTCAGTTAACATGGGAAAATACAATTGAATTGTTTATTTAAACCAGTATGGAAAATTACTTCCATAAAAATAAGGCTTTGGATAACATATCAATAATGAATCATTCATCCGATCTAGCTCCGACAGACATAGAAAGTCATGACACCACTTCACAGCACCCTAGGATTACAGCACCAGCTGTACCGACACAACACCACTTTATCCTGTTAAAACAATACTCAACTTTTTAAAATATTTATGAAAAACACTTTTGATTCTTTTGATCTGAGGACCCTTACAGACTACAGGAATATAAATAACTTACAGTGTAATCAAGGAATGGACACATAATTTGACCTTATGACCACTTCAGAAATGGGGAGTTACTATCTTTTTTTTCCGTCTCTCTTTTGTACCATACCAGTAAATCTGAGTGCATTATTCTTTGTCGGTGAAGATTCTCAGTCATCAAGGTCATGCTGCTCATGGTTTCTGTAAAATGAAATGAATGATTAAATTATGGAGACTCTAACAATACACTTTTAATAACCCAGGGAAGTGTTAATATACTCTGTTGTAATTTTGATTGTGGAGCTACAATGATTAAAGCTATCAAAAAAAATCAATTTGTAACTATTATGATGATAGATGAATGGTTTCAAGCAAAAATGGCTGTGAGATCTTGCTCCTTTTCTTTGTCATTAAATCATTAAAAATAAATGTATAAAATATTTTGAGCATTTGGAAACTCCAGTCACCAGAAGAAAATGTACACCTTGTTTGTTTCTGCAAACCACGGATATGTTTCATTAGTACATTTCATATATATCAGCTCAATGTTTCTGATGTGATGTAGTACATGAGCTGTTTTGTTTTTTTGTTTGATTATTTTTTGGGGGGGGGGGGGGGGGGGGGGGGGGGATGGAGGGGACTAGAAAGATTTTGAGTCTGGCCCTCACCGATACACCCTTCCTACCCAAGGGGCGGCACTAACTGAGGCATTTCAAATGCCGCCGTACGCAATTGGATAGCACGATGGCCAATCAGAGAAAAAAACAAGGTGACGTATTCATTGCAGTAAGCCCCATTGGTTTGCCAATCAGTGGGGCTAACTGATATATTATGCTTTTGCCGTATCCCGTCGGCAAAACAGCAAAAATGTCCTTCCTGGAAACGAAGGCTTCTAGGGCAGTCTTCTGTTCCTCTCTCAAGGTAAAAGATAAGTGTAGTTGGCTTAGCATTTTTTCCAAAGCTAAAGTGAATGGACGCGGTCCTTTGGCAGCTGCCATCTTGGCTGTTTACTTTTAGACTCCTACGGCGCAGCGCCATCGTCATCATGTTACGCCCGCCCAGAGCACGCCTCTGTCAGATAGACTGATCTGATTAGTCCAAGTGGCAGACCACATACAACAATACTGATTATCTTTCTGTGACCCTTCGCAGCATATCAGAGTTTGTGGCACTGAGCCTGGGCGTTTTTCACCAATCCTTTCCTGCACTTCAGTTGCTTTTGGGTCACCAAATACAGGTGTTTTAATCAAACCGTGATCTTTTCCTAAACATAACCAAGTGGTTTTTATTCCTAAAGCTAACCACACCTTTATCACAGTGTTACTAAAAAATATAAACCTTCAACACTAAAAAATAATGTAGAAGTGTAACATATTCGCAGTTTGCAGAAATGTACAATGGGACCTTTTTTTATATGGCGATTAGGTTGGTTTGGACTGTTGTTTTGACAAAAAAAGGACATCACCTTGGAGCTTGGAGAATATTTTTTTAACTACTCCTTGGACATTTCATAGATCATTAACTAACATAAGAAAATAAAAAACAGATGAATGAATGAATAATGACAATAATAGTGAGTTGTGTATTGTTGTTGACTGCATACTTTTTTGTTGAAAGAGCATTTTCTGTGATACAACAAAGATTCATACGTGGTCATAAGTCTAAGTTGTGATATTATATAATGCCTACAGTTATTTTCACAGTCTATCCGACTCTATGATCTGCCTCTGTGCGGCCAGAGCTTAACACAAGGAGCTGGTTAAGCCTCCAACATGAGAATGATTAAAGCTTTTTCAGCACATCTCATTTATTTTTTGCCATCTCACTTTCTTTCTTTCCTCTTCTGACAATTTGTCTCTCCTCTTCGACTGAGAGGCACAACGAGCGTTGAGATAAAACCACATTTAAAAAAAAGAATCCTATCGCTGCTGAACTCTGACGACATTTAAAAACTGATGTTTGAACTTGTGAAAAAAAAAAATACAGTTTTATGTCATTTGTCTAATTGCAGGTGAAGAAGCCTACATTCATTTTTGGAGGGTTCAACAACTTTCCAGACTGAAGCTGTCATTATGATTTATCAGCAAGTGAATGAAATTAAAAGAGGAACTAGTGCTGAAAAATACCAGATTATAGTATCTATTTCTGAAGACAAATCAGTAGCTGTAGCTCTATAACAGTATGTAGCCAGGGTTTTCTGACTTGAGTGCTTGTGTATTCCATGTTTGTAAGTATCTTGAAAGGCTCATCATCATCTTTTATAATCTCTAAACCAATAAAAACAAATGACATGGCAATGATATAAGTGAGGACAGAAAATTTAACCTGAACAAAATCTTATGTTAACTTTGGTATATTTAGCTTTATAAGCCCTCATCTTACACCTTTATGTCCACTGTTTCGTTTTCTTCCAGGAAACTTGCCCATTTATCTCAATTTTAATGTAATTTAAATGACATTTGTCTGTAAATAAGTCCCAGCTAGTTTCATCATTCCTGCCAGTATCTGCATGTATTTCATAAAGCATAGCAGTGCACTGTGCCACCGTCAGCAAACAGCTTTGCTTATATAACTTTTTACAGTTCAGACGTTGATGAAAAACTGTTGCATAACTTTCTGTGTTTAACATGGAATTAGAAAACATATCCGCTAAGCCTTTAAAAACACATTTCTAATCTCCAGTGTTTGATAATGCTCTAAAAACATATTTATTTTCCAGAATCAAATCAAACCAAATTCTCAAAACCAAACCATAAACAACAACAACAAAGAAAAACATCATTATTAATATTGTCAAATTAACTGTCAGTGTGGAAAATGTCACTAATTTTCCTGACACACAATGTCGAAAAAGTAACAAAATGAGAATAGCAAAGACAAACAAAAGCACATCAGAAATCTCAGCGGGATGTGCGCTTTAATCTTTTCTCTTTTGCAAAGCTTTGCTCTCTGCGGGTGACTCTTCTGAAATGTGGAGCATACTGTGTACTGTGTACTGTGTGCTGTGTACTCCACCAGTCATATGAAGAAATGTCTCGCACTGGCCCTCACGCCCCGGAGATCAAGTGCATCCAAAAGAAAGATCCTCATATGGAATGAAAATGTTTGTTCTTTATTTCTGCGCTTTTAATGAATAATTCAGATGCAATCCAATCTATAGGAGTCTGATATTAAGTCCAGTGAAGAAATTGCAAAGAACATCTGTGTGAATAGTGCAAAAAAGGTGAAGGTAAATAGATCATCATTACTGTTTCTATACTCTGAGTACAGTATGTGCAGCAGAAAATAGCATCACATTAATGATTAAATATATATTTGTTTAAGCCATGGTTCTCTGGTGGATACAATATACATATATACTACTGACTAGAATAATTCATAGCATCATGAAATCAACCCAGTGTTAAAGAGACTTATTCCACAGCAGGCATAAAATCTTACATGGTATTTGCAATGCTTAACATCTTATCTCAAAGCTGCTGGACAGCACCGGATCACTTAACAGCCAAGCAACATGATAACAGACAAAAGAGCAACAAGAGGAAAGTTTAACTCACCTTGGCGACCCTGTTGGCGACCTCCCGACCCACCATTAGCCCCTGGACAAACGTCCGTGCGGCAATGAAGGCCCTGGTGACCTGGGCCTTCAGTTTCCTGGGCACATCTCCAAAGGGCTTCAGCTGATCTGTGTATTTACTGACGCACTCCAGGTAGTCGTCTGTGAAGTGGTACTGGGAGTTGAGTAACTGGAACATGCGCTCCAGCAGCCTGGACCAGAAGTCATTGAGCATCTCCTCCAGGTTGACGTTGCCCCCCGTGTAGTAGCGCTTCAGCTCAGTGAACAGGTCCTGGAACACCTCTGAGTTCTGCATATACAGTTTCCCGTACGTCCGTGTGAACATACTGTTGAGAGACTTCTCAGAATTGTCCAGCAGCTCCAAGAAAAACTCTAGATGGATGGATGGTTTTGGGGGGGAGAGGAGGGAGGGACAGAGGAGAGGAACAGCTGGGTCATTGTGCAGATTTTTACAGTATCTCATGTCTTACTCTACAATATAAACGAGACAAAAAGCTTTGCAAACATATGGCACAGCATAATCATGTCAGTGTACTGTTGTTGTATAAAATAGTTTATGGCTCCGTCTGCACACACAAGAGCAATGTATAGCAGCCAGCCAACAATAGGTACTTGATTATGTGAAGAAAGTCAGTCCAGAGCATTAATAATTTAATATCAGAAATAATGGGCCACAAGGACTATGAATGATTAATGTAAAGGTTCTGATTGCATACTGTAACAAAATATTCACAAGTTTTAGACACAGACACTAGTATACATTATCATCCTGAGCACCCACCATTATTCCCAGACGCATTAGTTCCTCACTGAAACAATTTATTTGTCTGCCGAGGCAGCTGGCCTATGAGCCTATAATTGAATATTGTGTTACAGTATATTGAAAGAGGCTTCATTCGCTTCGAATTATCTGAAGAGTATGTTAATGATACTAAATTTCACCAGGAGACAAACACATCTATTTTATTTCTATTATTATTCCTGCTGTTGATTCAGTACACGCACCTTACATTGTTTAACACTGATAAATTAACATAAAGCTCACGGAGTGTTTAATCCCCCCCCCCCCCCCCCCCCCCCCCCCTTTAAAGACAAATAAACTATAATGGTTCTGCAGTTCAAAAGAGGATAAAACCATCTTTAGACACATCTGTGGAAATGGTGTCTGAGCATCTGGACAGGCTTTTTTTCCCTCAATGGGTGACTGATATATGACGGCCAGCATGGCTAGGAGGCGCACATTGTAATCCGCCAAGGAGGTTATGTTTTCGCCGGCGTTTGTCTGTTTGTTTGTCTGCAAAATAACTCAAAAAGTTCTGAAGGGATTTTGATGAAATTGATGAAAAGGTTGATAATGGGACAAGGAATAGATGATAAAATTTTGGTGGTGATCGGTTGAAGCGAAGTGGATAAAATTAAAAATGGCGGGAAATCCGAGCTGCTTGGCGGAGGTCTGCGCTCTCCGAGTAATTTTCTAGTTACAAGATATTTCTTCCCTTTTACACATAGTCCACACAGTGTTGGTTATGTACCATTAGCATTTTAAGATGTCTGTCCATTCACATGTCAGCCCTGTCAATCTGTCCAGGGTGTGTACCCAGCCTGGAGTTTGTATGTTCTCCTCGTGTCTGCGTGGGTTTCTCCGGGTACTCCGGCTTTCTCCCACAATGCAAAGACATGCAGGCTAACTGGTGACTCTAAATTTGCTGTATGTGTGAATGTGACTGTGAATGGTTGTCTGTCTCTTTGTGTCAGCCCTGCGATAGTCTGGCAACCTCTGCAGGGTTTACCCCGCCTCTTGCCCAAAGTCAGCTGGGATAGGCTCCAGCAACCCCCGCGGCCCTTAACAGAATAAGCAGTTATGGAAAATGAACGAATGAATGAATGCCCCGAACCCCCCTAGCAAGCTTGGTTGTTGGACATCAGTATTCCTAAAATCCTGCAGACAGTCCTGCTTATTTGGAACCAGAGTATGTGCAGTAGTGCCCATGGAAGAGAGCCATATATCTCAACACATTCTCATTTCCAACTCTTTAAATCTCACGCTTGGTCAGTGGCCCATCATATCGAAATCTGACACTCCAGGTACCCCACCTGTGTCAGTTTTAGACATTCAGAGGCAGAGTGTCAATTTAGGTTTGCTATGCGCTTTCTCTTTTTTTCAAAATAAAATGATGTTTTCACAGGAAATGTATAATTTCTGCTCCTTAAAGTCTTACAGTCTTTCAAAATAAACTTAAATATATTCATTTATTGTTTTATTTAACCTTTTTCAACCAGGAAAAACCTTGTGAGATTAAAAATCTCTTTTTCAAGAGTGTCCTGGCCAAGACAGGCAGCAACATAAGTTACAGACAAACAACATAGAACAAAAATACAGAATAAAAATGTAAAGCTCTAAAACAAGAAATACAAAACACAGACTAAGATTACTACAAAGAAAAGCCCAAAAGTATTTAATATATACTGAATATATTGAATATAAAATGTAAAAACTCAATTGACCTTTGGTTTCACACTGGACACAAACAGCAGGCTCCCTGTTGAAAGTCTGGAGGTGGTTGACCCATCTACCTCCCCGCCCACCAACCCAATGTGGACTCTCTTGCTCTTGTACTCCTAGTTGCCCAGAGCGTCAACAAACGCCAACTCTGGGGTCATCATGGACTGCCACAGTAGTATGCTTCTATGTGTCAGAGTCTGACCAAAAAGGCCACTGACCAAATGCTAGTTATTGACATTTGATTAGTGCCCAACTTGGCATCATTGGCCTGACTCCTGACTCCTCCTACCAGCCTGTTTTATAGCATCAAATAAGTAACATCAAACTTGACAGCAAAATGAACACTCGAACATACAGCAGCTTGATAAGAACCTAAAATGACAGAAAAAATCTTAGGGAGAAATTTATTTGACATGTACTTTATTTTTTAGTTTGGCCCATGTTTCTTCTGCTAACAATACAGGGGTGGGGTTTATGACCCCAGACAGCCACCAGGGGGCGATTAAGATGTTTTGGCTTCACTTTTGGGGAGCTGTCATATCGTTCCTCTTTATATACAGTCTATGGTCTATCCAAATACCCATGCATGCAGTATTAACAAGTAGTCAAGTGCCTATTTGTGTGACATGTTTGCCGTAACTGCTACAGTGACTAAGAGCCTGCTAGGACTGCAAACATGTAGACGTTTTTCCATTAATAAAGCAATTAAATTGAGTTATCTAGATGCACATATGACAAATATACACAAAATATACATTACATAATCTTGATAGAAAGATATGATTTTACATTGTTTTACACTGAAAATTGCTTCAAACACAGATGTCAAACTGCGCAAAGTGCAACAACGCAATTCAAATTTAACATTCACAGCAATTATATCATTGCTTCTTGTCATCTGCCCAAGTGGCTTTCTTCCATACGAGCACCTGATCTCTTGAGCTTTACTACATCGCCCAACAAAGAGGAAAATGAAAGATAGAGAAAAAAAAAAATCAGCACTAGCTGGGAAATCTCACTGAAGCCGAGCAAATAGGATCCCATGTTCCTGAGTGCACAGGCGTAAATGATGGGAAGATCATAACACATCTCTCCATGCACAAATGCCAAATATTTCTCCTCCCTCCTTCTGTAAACAAACACGCTGCAGACATTTCACGTGTCATGCTTGCTAACAAACCATACGGGGGACTCATCTCCTGGTTGGGTTTTCTGGTTGACATTTCTTTGCATTGTTAATGAATGCAGTCACACAGCTACAGTATGTGGTGGTCATATCTAATAATACATTCCCCTGCTTGTGATAATAAGACTAAACCATAAGGAATGATGAGTCAGCTCACATGCAGCCGACTTTGTTTATGGTGAAGGCGGGCTGTGCTGTATGTAATCAAGGTAAACAAGAATCTAAGAAATATTTGAAACATTGAAACATGAAAAATGCAAACAGTAGAATCTTAGATTGCCAAGATTTCAAGATTAACATTCAAGACTATTTCTTCCATATCCTATCTGATTCAGTTTGAGCTGAGGTCATTAAAATACTTAATCATATGGGCTATCAAAGTACAGTGGGGAAAAGCCATTTAATTCATTAACATGATCAACAACAACCAAATAATGTAGTTAAATGTAATCCTATCATGCTGGTAATCTAAACATATCGAAATAAAAATAAATATTTAGATCATGCCCTGATACATTACACCCTTTACTGTGCGCATCATTCAACGATATCAACCCATAAGAGTCATTCTGGCACAGTGTAAGCGGTTTGATGTTAAAAGGCAATGTTTAAATGAACTACTGACTATGGTAACTGGAATAATACAAACACTCGTACTGCAGCTGAGTTCAAGAGTCAAACTCTGAACCCCGCATGATAATCCACTGTTCTGTAAAGTGTGTTAAACCACCAGCACAAGTGCCTGAGAAACTTTTCACATTATTCTACATCTCCATATCCTCTGGCTTTACATGCTAATGTAAAAGCACAAGTTTGTTGCCCGTTACTTCCAAGACTGGTGGGAGTTACAGTTCATGTTAAACTGCACTGGAATCCCTTTAAATCACATTTTTCTACTTGTTTAACCCATCATCTTTTCTCTCTATTGAAATAGCACACCACGTCTACATCTAAAGCAGGTAGAGGACCGGTCCCTAGTCACTCACTCTAGTTTCCCTGCAATTGAGTGACCTGCCATCACACCTACATTTGTTTAAATACTAGGAGCCCTTAGGGCCTTTTTCATTCCATTTTTCCAACAGGACCTGAATCAAGGACACATAAACCCCTGTGTATTGTGCATGCAATTTTGTCTCTGTGTTGCCATTTAAGTAGCTCTCATGGTGATTCATATGTATCACAAAACAAAAGCAACACAATGTTATCAAAATTATTTACTGTAGTTATGTGCAAAAAGACTTCCTTTGAAAGTAATGAGACTGATCTGTTCTCTTGTACATTTGACTCTATTATGTTTAAGAATATGAATCACGACCTTTCTGCCAAGCCACTGATTTTCAGGCTACCTGACACTGCAGGGTTCTTAGAAGGCTGTTGCCTCACATCAAGTGGCAGTGAAGTCCAACTATTCAGAAGAAAGTAATCTCAATCATCATGTAATGAGCTTTTTAATTCTGAAAAGGTTGCTGCAAACCTTGGATATGTAACATCTGCACCTTACTGTATAGAGGGAATCGCCTTGTTGTTTTACTTCCGGGCAGAAAACCAGCAGAGTTTAGCTATGTATGTATATATATATTAGCCCAGCTAATCTACAATAACCATGTTATTAATTACAAAACGTGCACACAGAAATAGTAATGCTTGTTCAATCATTGTGTTTATAGACATTACAAACATCAGATTAGTCTAAACGGTGATATAGTAACGTGAAAAATGTGAGACATATATATGTGTGTATATATATATATATATATATATATATATATATATATATATATATATATATATATATATATATATACATACATACATAGCTAAACTCTGCTGGTTTTCTGCCCGGAAGTAAAACAACAAGGCGATTCTCTCTATACAGTAAGGTGCAGATGTTACATATCCAAGGTTTGTAGCAACCTTTTCAGAATTAAAAAGCTATATATATATATATATATATATATATATATAAGTATGTATATATAAAGTATTTGTTGTTGGTTATGGTTAGGAAAATATCATGTTCTGGCTTAAAACAGCAGGTTTGGGAGGCACAATTTCTACAGGAAAAGCAGCAACACCCATGTTTGGTGCCTAAAAAGGCACCGGAAACCAGGACTGGGCGATATGTCCTGAAAATTATTTCATGGTATTTTTAGGCTATATCTCTATACACAGTATATATCTCAATATTTTTAATATCTTTTTTTATTTTTAATCATTAATGCTAGGACTGGGAGACATTGACAAAAATAGAAATTGAACATAACAATATTTCTGACCAAATACCCTGCATGCATCAGTAACTACTGTTTTGTTTTTGTTCATCAACACAATGAGATTTTTGAATAATGTGGATATAACACTTAAATGAGTTATGGTAAGCATTAAAACAAATTAAAAGTCAGGTAAGTTGATAAATTTACATCACTCTACTGTAATGCAGCCTTTAAAACGAGGGAGAAAACACCATTCATGTCATATCACAATACAACAATATCCAATATCTAAGACAATATATAGTCTCATATCTCAGTAACAATATAGTATCTTCATATTGCCCAGCCCTATTAGAACACAGCAATGACTCGCTAAAACACAACCAGTTCTGTTGTTTGTTGGTCTCGAACAGTGGTCTGCAGCTTGGCCATGCTCCATCCCCTCCACACCCCAATGTCAAAGTCAGCTCACATTCTACGCCACTTTAGTAATATTGCTATAATATGTGAAACATGCAAATGTAACATGTTTGCTGTTTGCAGAAATGAACAATGCCATGACTGGGCCTGTATATTTTTACCAATATACACCTAATCTTGGTCCTCTTTGCATACAATAAAGTTTCTCCTAAAGATTGGGACAGTGTTTCATGTCTGCACAGTTGATGTAAAATGATCAAGGCCAATGAAATGATTTCCATTAAAGAAATGAACCAATAAAACAAGAAAGTCTGGGCTAATATGAACTGTGCAAGGAAAAAAATTCTGAGCTCACAAAATTAAGTTTAATACAGGCTAATTGAGTCCCAGACAATGACATGAGAGGTCATTATGAACAGATCAGACACTGTTCTGGAGTGAAGTGAATTTAGTGTGAAAGACTGCTAATAGATAATAACTAAATCATTTAATCTGATAAAATAATGGCTTTGATAATGTTGTACTTCCAGGCAGGTAAAGCCAGAAGTGACTGACACCACATAACGACCTTCAGGGTTTCTATGATATTATGCAGCTGACTGAAATCAGCTCTGGTCACGATGTTGGAATGTGGTTATTGATTTTCAGATCAAAATGATGTAAATGACTGACCTCAGTGGTCTTCTCTTGTTTAGGCCTTGGACTAAATAACCAGAAACATACGAAGTACCAGGAATTTGAATTATGATAGATCTCCGCAACAATTTCAAGTGTACAATTTTCATTTCAGATTGTCTTTGTTCGACTGGTTGATCCAGAGTAGAACTTGAAGGACTTTCAAACTGCAAGTCTTTTTATTGTTTACAACATCTATGTGTTTTTGAAAAATATTCCTGTTTGAATTATTGTTGGAAAATCTCAAGAAGGTGCTTTGATTATTCACATACAACAGTAGCATTTGCCTTTACAAATGAGTCTTCTTTTAAATGACATACCTCAGATAAACTTCATTGTAAGTATGAATCAGTTGTTATATAATCTGAACTAAGAGTTCTTGAACTAATGAGCAAGTGCACTGAAATAATCACCACTCTTCTCTTGTGTAAGTGTTAGGTCTTTATGTAATTTCAAGGCCTTTTACCTGGAAAACAGTCTATACTGAGAGTTTCAGATAGCAGCTCCAGCTTGCCAACTCGTGATGAGTGAATTGCTCTCTGCTGGCCAAAACACATATTTGGCCAGGGAATTATCATTGAGAGTTATTGACCTTGGATAACATTCAGCTATCCGGCCTTAAGGGTGTTAATACTTGGAAACATGTCGATACAAGGGTGTATGTTTACTGACACAATACATTTAGAGGCTGTTTACACGTTGCCGGCTATTTTCATAAACGGACATTTCACCGTCTCCATTTTCAAAAAGATCTTCGTTTACACTTACCCGTGTATATATACACAAGAGCATGCCAAACCTGTAGGTGGCAGTGTAACGAGAAGCTCAAGCCTTCCATGTATCCACTGTCACCATAGCAACATAGGTCGCACTTCTGACACAGGCGCAAGTTCCGGTGTATACTGTGACGTCGGCTGCCTATAACTCCGTTTATCTCCGTTTATCTCAGTTTACATGCAAACGCGCAACCGGAGTTTTCCAAAATCTCCACTCTGGCCGGAGTTTTTAGAAAGACTCGTTTTCAGAGGAGAAATCTCCGTTTGCGTGTAAACGAAGGGCACAAACGAAGGAAGATGTCTCCGTTTATCAAAATCACTGTGTACGTGTAAACGGCCTCTTAGGAATCATCCAAATCTCTTAAGTAATGAAGACTGTACAAATCAAAAATAAGTTGGACGAGAAAATATGGATGTTCCAAGGAAATGGAAAAAAACAAGCCAAAAAAAAAAAAAAAAAACTTGGGAGGGCTTCAATTTCAGAGCTAAACTCTCTGTGAAATAAGAGCGCTTTTATCAAAAGTTTCTCAAAAGTGTCTTTGTCTGCTTATTGAACTACTTTATAGATATGTCAAAACACAATACATATCATACTATATTATTTTTTTTACAGTACAAACTCTGCTCAAAATAAACAGAAAATAAGCCATAGCCAAAAAAGCAGACTAAGTGAGGGGTCAGGCAATGGACAAAACTCAGCTAATAAGACACATAGGGTAACTGTTAATACTTTAGTACTTTTATCCCAACTGTTTGGCCCCTTATTACCTATTATTTGTTGTTATCTCAAGTATCCACCTTGTGGCAAAGGAGGTTTTTAAGCATATGTGAAGCCAAACACAGATTTCTATTTTATGCTAACATTTTCAAAGTCTTCAAATTTGGAACATTAGCAAATAAAATTACACCCTCTAATTGAGTCAACACGTACAAATGTTAATCTCTAAGACTCTGGTCTAAACTGCAAACGGATTCTCACACTGTGAAAACAAATCTCAGTAAATGTGAGGTAACAATTTGTGCTCAGTTTGTTTGAGTAGATTTCATCTCACATCTCACGTACACAACTGATGGCTGGTGGATTCAAACACATAACTCTTCGGCTGAGAAGTGACAGCGCTAACCACTGTACTACCATACCACTTTGGGATTAAACTGATCATGTCAATTATCTTAATCGACCAAGTGACCACACCATGCTCAGCTGATTAGTTCCAAAGAAAAGTATGCATTGTTTGAATGCAGCTCGACATGTGCATGTCGCAGTGCAGGGAGTGTCGCATTTTGGAGTATGTGTAATGATATTTTCTATGACCCAGTTGTTACTGTTAACAGATGAGTAGGTTTATCTACTGGTTTTGTTACTTGCTTACTAATATACTTACTTAAAATTTAAATGATATGCATAGGTTTATATACAACCCTTCAAAATCATCTTTACAATGCTCTGAGTGTCTTTTCATGGCTGTTTATCTTTAGAAATACACTATTTATCAAAATAAAAATTAAACATAGAAATTATATACAGACTACCTAAAAAAGGAAAATAGGTGATACCCACATAGAAAGTGTTACAACATTTTTTTAAGTGGAGCAAATATTACTTCTTTTGAGGTATTTATTTTCAATCAATTAAATCAAATAAATAATCTCACGGGTTCGAATTTTTCCAGTTTTCTCTTTATTTTGTGGAAGCAGTGAAAAAGGAAAGGCTGCACACGAGTCTCGCAATCTACAATTTTCACCTGATATGATAACAAAACGGAATTGTTTATTTTTTATGAGATAAGTCATTGCTCTTTGACTGCGTAATGTGTCTGTGAATATCCTGTCAGATCAAATTATGAACTCCCAAAGAGTTTTACAAAAAGTTAGCAGAAATAAAAACCTTGTCAATTTTTCCATCCTCAGGCTACTCAAATTAGTTGTCTTTCATAGAGTTTTTTAAAATTATCAAATAATGGCAAAAGACATTTCCTTCACTAAAGGTTTGTGATGAAACTATGATAACATACTGGCTCAAACCCATGAAAATTATCTAGAAATGTGTAATGTGACATTCAGTTATCTTCACATCTGCTTATGATTATTTAACTTGTTTATTTTTTCCTTTTATTTTTACTTACCTGTATTTTTTAATTTTGTTAATTGTCTTTTAGTCAGTTTGTCAGAGCATTGTTTTCTGTTTAATTATACAGCTGTGTTACCTCTCTAGTCCTTCCTTATTTTTACAGATTTATACAGCCATATGATGTATTCCATTTGATGCTGGGGTTTTTTGAGAGGAAAACAATATAAAAAATACTGATTATGAAAACATTTCAATAATAACCATTATTTTTGATGTACTGATTCCTTTAATTTATCATATTTGTCCTGTTAAATTAGGTTCTTTAAGTGCTGTAAAATGCACAAATAGGTTTGTCACATAAAACTACTATATAATTATAATTTAAGATTATTTTTCTAACTGTTTTGATCATCTTGCCGGCCTTGGGTTTTTTTCTCTGAGGACAAAGCGGAGTTAATAAAAAGCCTAATAATCAAAATAAAAAGGGTGGTAAAGAGAACCACCACATTAGTGCCAGTCGTAATTGAGGTTGGACATTGTGATTTTCATATTGCATACAAAATACAAAACGTGTTAGTACCCTTGAAGTAATTCCGAGCGTGAAGAATCAATTTTCTCTGAGAGCAGTTACAAAGTGCTCCTTTGATATCTGGCCTAATTACTGTAAATAATTATCATGATTAATAAAGGTGACCTTTCTGTTGCTCTGATAATAACACATTTTTTTCAAAGAAGAAAGGAACCTGCACTCACCCATTAATTTTACTTCAGACTGCTTGAAAACTCTTTTTTTTTTTACTGGCTCGAACAATGAAATCTATAATACTGACTGTGGTTAATTAAGAACAAATTTCAATTAATGGTCCGACAGTCTTGAATGACCAGAGGGTAGTTATTGTACAAAGCTCTGCCAGGGAATTATTACATCTTATATGTTTTATTCTGGTATTGCATTTTGAATGGAGTCAGAGAGGGACAACACTCTGTCCAGAGGATGTAACACACATCGTCTAATGTATAAAGCTCAGACTCTGAAATCTGGTTCATAAGCACTTGAGAAAATGACCTGTGAACTCCTGTAAACTCATTCACCCTCTGCATGAACTCCTATTCATCATTTGATGCTGGTATACCACTACAATTCAAGGGCTTTTATCATCTATCCAGCGTTTTGGTTGACACTGACCAAAAACTTTCCAATTTCTTGCTTGTTGACAGAAGTGTTGATAATTCTCAAAGATGTCAAAGTGGGAAAGTTTCTGTAACAACCTTACTCGAGTGAACCACTTAAACTGCAAGTTAACAGCGCTGAGTATCCATCTGAACGGCTTCTCACCACTGAGTACTTAGGGACTGAGGAAATAACGTTTTTTTTTTAGCAGTGTTAGTGGATCTAGCTGGGGAAATGTCACTCAAAGGGTCCAACTCTTTGGTCCAGACTGAATATCTCAACAACAATTGGCCATACTGCCATGTCATATTGTAAAGACATTCCTGTTCCCCAGAGGATGAATCACACTGACGTTGGCAAGCTTCTGATTTTTCCTCTAATACCAGTATTATGTTAACATTTTTATTTTTCAGTGAAATATCTCAACATGTACTGGATGGATACAGTAAAATTTGGTACAAACATTCACAGTCCCCCCAAG
Organism: Epinephelus lanceolatus; assembly: GCF_041903045.1. Lineage (NCBI taxonomy): Eukaryota > Metazoa > Chordata > Actinopteri > Perciformes > Serranidae > Epinephelus > Epinephelus lanceolatus. The sequence continues at coordinate 19,810,215 of NC_135735.1, forward strand.
CGAAGTGAGAAACCAGCTGTCATAGGAAGGGGGTGGGGATTTTATTTAGAAATGAAAAGTGACAGAAATGATTGCTTCAAGACTGAGAAAGAGAGCAAGAGAGAGAAGTTCAAACCCTGGCTCTTTTCTCACCTACACACAGGTGGCCAGTGATGTCAAAGTGGGACATCAGCCTTTTTAATTTGCCGAAATGACCAGACTGGCAAAACTGGATATATACCCAATTGTCAGGGTGCTTTCACACTTGCCCTGTTTGGTGCGGTTCAATCAAACTCAAGTTCGTTTGCCCCTTAAGTCTGGTTCGTTTGGGCAGGTGTGAACACAGCAATCGCACTCGGGTGTGCACCAAAACAACTGGACCAAGACCTTCATGAAGAGGTGGTCTCGGACTGGTTTCAAACAAACTCTGTTGTGGTTCATTTTTGGTGTTCAGACCCTGATCCGAACCAACTGCAGTCACATGACACATTGTTTGGGTTAAACATGAGCATGTTACAGTCCTGGAGGATTATTAATGTGCACCTCCTCCTGTACTGCCTTAATATGCACATTAAGCACATCCAGTGCATCAAAACATTGTTTTCTAGTTAGAACCGCGCCTCGTTTTCAAACTGTATGGTTTGACTAAAATGAACAATGACAGCAATATAGTCCACGATGAGCAGCGCTAAAATCAACCTGCGTAGTTGTCCCTCCATTGTGACATTAGAAAGTGTCACATTTATCTTGCAAGTGTACTCTTTACTTCCTGGATTTTTCCAGCACGGAAATTCTGACTAATCAAGAGCCGCTTTCTCGCGCAAGGCATTTTATCTAGTCCTCTTGTAAATGCTGCCGTGAGAATATCAACCAACTCTAGGCAATTATGCAGCTTTGTAACAAAATTAGTCCCTGATTTGTTCCAAAGAAGGCAAACTCTTCGTCTGAGAGCACCCTTACCGGCAGCTTTTGTCTTGTTTAATCAGATGACTGTCAAAATCTCATCAAATTTGTCAACAACATTGATACCGAGAATTTACTGGTCACCTTCAAGCCTGACCAGTAAATTGTGCTGGACTAGCACCTAACCACATCTCTGACCTTGTGAGCTCCTGTGATCCAGATCATCTTACAGACATGGTTAGTGTTTCATATTCCAGACAGAAGTGTCACATTTCATCTACTGTTATGTTCAATGGGTTACTGTACTTGAGCCAAACATGAATGGAGTAAAGTTATTTTTATATTGGTTATGTGAGGACATCCTCTCCAATACTGAGCGCAGTGGTCCCGTAATCATGAATATTTAGTATGTGGCACGAAATTGGCACCATTCACTAGCCAAATGCTGGTAAAATATACAAGTGGCTGATAGATTTGCTTCACTCAACAACCAAGGACACAATAGAAATCATTACAGTGGCAGATACAATTTGAACATTAACTAGCCATTTTGCCAGTGGACATGTTAACTTTACACCCTAATTTGTGTTAAACTATTTTCTTTTAAATGCAGCCTGTGGGAGTTTCACAAAGTCAAGGAAGGACCCTTAAATGGCTGAATTTCAAGGATGTTACGTCATCATATCCTACCTAAGGACTGTTCCAATGTCAAGGATCCTTCAAATTCTACCAAGGACTGAGTGCGTCATTCAGAGAATTTTCAAGGATGCATGTGTGTATCTTCAGCAGATATAAAGTACCCATGATTCTTTGCGCACGATAGGAAGGACTCGTCCTACCAAGGGAGGATCCTTGACTTTGAGTAACACCTTGTGTGTAGGTGGAGAGAGCACGACAGGGGCAGATGACATCAAAGTAAACCGACAAAAAGCACCTTATATTGGATTGTAAGGAATCCGCAGCTGATGTTCACCTTTGATGTTTGAGATTAACAAATTCGGACACACCTGATATGTGTTGTGTGAGGTCATGTGCAGCATGTGTGTAACATAGCAATTTTACCATAAGCCTCAGATGCCAAGATTGCTCTGCAAAACCCATCCATCATTTCTTTTTCTTTTACTTCTTTCCATTTGATATAAAATGTTGTAAAACCGTCGGGAAACTGGAAACAATTTATAATAACCACCCTTGAAAATTGTCTATATCTCTACACTGTTTATCACATATTTGTTCTATTTTACACAGTTTTTACACATAATAAAGAAAATCTCAATCAAGTGTTTGACATCACTGTGTCTCTGGTAATATCCTCCATATATTTAATATATAAAGCAGATGTGTTTTCTTATGTATTTGCTTCATTAAAGCCCCCCAGTACATGTTGGCAGTATGTGCACTGTGTAACAAAACACAAGCCAGTACATTTCCATCTCATTGTTATTCACAATTTAAAGCCAACACTTCTCTATATCACAACAGATACTTGAAATTACTGCATGGTTTGTTTTGTTTAGTTCCCTCCAATATTCATTACCTGCACAAGATACGGCTGAATATGAGTGTGTGTGTGTGTGTCTTCAGCCAATTATGATAATATTGTTTTCTGTCCTGTTTGTTACTCTGAACAGACTGCCAGAGTGGACAAACAATCTTTATACATGTTTTGGTCTTTCCTCTCTATTTGTGGATAATTACTTAAGTATCAGGGGCAAACCAAACAATGATCAGTGTTGTCAATCTGAAACAGTAAGGCTCCATTTTTAATGTTATCGCCCCCCAAAACGACTGCTTGAAATTATTTTGTTTGCAATAAATGATTGAATGTTAAATGATGCATGTGGGGGCAATTATTTTTTGATTTTCTTTGATGTAGTGATGGTCTCCTGTTGCACAGGCTATACTAATTTACCCAAAATATTTTGCCAATATTATGAAAATCCCCCACCATTGTGTTTCTCAGTAGGTTTGGATCAGTATTACATAAAGAATATGCATGAAAGGAATTGACTAATGGGAATGGTTTCTGACTCACATTTGTGAGCTTTCTCACTGCTGGCTGTCTGACTTCTCTCTCCCCTCGGACACATATTTAAGCTGCAGCCAAAGAACAGTGTTTTCTTAATATTTAGCCAACCTGTCTGCTATGAATTATTATGCACTGCAGAATATGTTTTGGCTTTACTGGACAGTGGTATTCAGTAGTGGTTTGAGTATCCAGGGTTGGGGGGCTGAAATCTCTAACTCCATAGGGTTTCTCTTTGTGCCACCTGGTTTCATTCCCAATTTGTCAAATACCGATGCTTGGTCAGTGGCCCTCATCATAAGATACTGATTCACCCAACCTGGTCTCACTGTGAAGTTGTCAAAAACCGCCACTTGGTCAGTGACTTCTGGTGTCAGACATCGACAAAAAAAAGCCATCCTTTCAAGTCGACATGATACATGGCCAGTAGCCCTTAGGACAACAGCAAAAGCTGAGGCAGCAGAAATCCAAAAAGGAGGGGCGGGATTGGTGGTGGATGGGTCCAACAACCACCGACCTTCACCCAGGAGGCCGGAGTTCACTTCCTGAAAGATTGTAAAGCCAAACCCTGTTCTTTTTTCCTTAACCCAACCACGTTTGTGTTGGCAAAACGTAACCACGTGCATCTGTTGTTGAAAGAAAAAAAAGGTTGATTCGCTGTGTTGTACCAACATAGTGCGTTTATTTTGTGAGAAACTGTATGCAAACTGTACATTTCCTGTGAAAACAGAAATGTGTTTTGAAAACAGACAATCCATGTAACAGGTACAAGCTGACACCGCATCCCAGAACGTCAACAACCACACATTATATGTGGACATTGAAAGTCCACGACCAAACGCTGACCAAATGTGACAAGGTTGAAGTGAGAACGTGTTGATCACCAAAGAATCCTTTGGCAGCCGTATGAGACGCACAGGGTGGTGTCATTTTTCGTTGCTCCAAGCAACTGCCACATAGCATACAGAGCAAGGAAGTCTGCATAGGGCAGGCGGGAGCGGAGATGGATGGGTTAAAAACAATCTCCAGAATTTAACTCGGGAGACTGGTATTTGTGTACCATGTGAAACCAAAAGTCAACCAAGTTGCTTTGATAACTGCGTAGTGTTCTACTATGTGTAGCATACTAGCACTCTACGTTGTCACTGTGACGTTATGTTGTTAAAAATGTACGTATTTCAAGCCAAATCATGAGGTATTTTTCTGTACCTTACTACTTGCTTTTGTTGCCTACATTTTCATTTTCTTTTGAAAAGCAACTGTACGCATTTAACAAACTGAAACTGTACATTTACAAGGAAAGTAGTCTCGCTCACCAGACCTTTCTCAAGAAAAGAAAGGTCTGGCTGTGCCGACTCTCACTTTAAGATTGGAGAAAAAAACACTCCGGCTTTTTTTTTTATTTCTTTCAACCAATCACAATCGTTCTTGGCGGTGCCACAGCAACGGTGCGCTTGAAAACTGCTACGCAACCGGAGGTGGTAGGGCGGGACTTCAGCGGGTGGCTCGTTCCGCCCAATGAGAGGCTGATCTATGCAGCGAACTTCCGCCCACTCAGACTACAAGGAAAGTTTATTTTTAAAAGACACAATGCATATAAAAACCATAAACTGACACTTTCCCTAAGCATCTAAAAATGACACTGGAGGGGAACCTATAAAGCGCCATATTTTGACGTGTAGGACCACTAAACAAGTGTCAGTATTTGACAAGTTGGGAGTGAAAATGTTTTAGTTTGGGATTAAACACTGTTAACATTTAAAAATACAACTGAATGCAACAGCTGTATTGCTGAAGGGAGGGGAGCCTCATAATGTCAAATGACTTAAATGGGCAGAATTGCTCCGAGACAGTTGAACAAAATAACATTTTAAATATTTCCTTTCACTACACACACACATTATGCCAGACTGCATAATGTGATTTTCTGAGACACACATACTGTTTTCTCTAAACTCAATCTTCAGAGTCTAATTTTCAGTTTAAATCCCTCTCTAGTTTGATTTGTATCTCCTCACTGTGTCTGCAGCTCGACTCTTCATGCACTAAAATATAAAGCATGAAGTAGTTATAAACAGAGTCTCATAAAGGCTTATTATTTTCTGCACATGAGAACGTCCTGACTAAATACTCTCGCCTGATTCATTAAACATTCAGAAACATCTGTTTTCAATCATATCTGTGTTGATGTTGATGAATCCCAATCGTTCATTAATGGAAAGCATGATAACAGGACCTTAATTATCATGAATTAACATATCCTAATGACACTGGATGAGGAACGTCACATTAGTCAGTGGAGAACACCCACATTTATAATCAAGAGCACCATCGAGGCATCGATGAAAGCAACAAATAAGAACTTCAAAGCAGAATTTAAGGTTATAATAGGTACCTGGGATCCAGCTATCGAGCAGCCACTGAAGTATTACTGCCTCACAGAAGAATAACCTATGACAGGAGATCACAGAGGGGCTGATCTCCCATTATATCCTCTCAGAGCACCGTGCAAAAAGTTATCTTGACTCTCCAGTAAAGTGCAATACAGCGATGCAGAGTAAAGGTAAAGGCCACGGGCCCGGTTCAGTCCTCCCGAACTGATGCTGAGCATGTCAGTCCCTGGCTCTGCGCCAGGTGGGAACAATGACATCATACCCAGCACTGAAACCTTTCACTAGCCGATGGACTCAGGGGATCAATGCAGGTCAGACTGCAGGTTGAGAGGAAGGAAAGTGAGTCACCACATGATCTCAATTCCCTGCGAGTCAAGATCTTTCGGGACCTTCCGGAGGAAAAAATAAGTCCCCAATTACAGAATAAACAAGATCAAAATTGCATCCACAATACACAGCCACTTACTTTCAATTCTTTGTATTAATTCCAGAAAAAAGGGTACACAGTGAATTAAGACAACCTTTTCTCTGTGCAATGTCAACTTTGACAATAAAGCCTACATGATCTGATACCTTTGCACACATTAAAATATAATTATTGTCGTAAATCATGTCATATCACTGACATTTTTTACACTTCTTTTTCTGCTTACTTTCTTCCTCTGAATGGCTGTGGCACTGCCTTGCTCCTGTGACTGTCTTTGTTTCTAACACGGCATGTTCAGGTGCACAGCATAAAAGGATTTGCATTCTTCTCCTTTGCCATTTAGCAAATCTCCACATGTTCAGCCTGTAGAACAGTGAACTGGAATTAGCTACCCAAGGGAAAATCAAAGGGACCCACCTCCCCGAGGTAAATGGTAACCAAAGTGTTTAATTCATGTGTTATTAAAGAAAAAAAAGGACATTTTATTACGCCTTTTTGAAATCAACTTAACTGTGCAATATCTAACAGAAAATGATTTTTTTTATTTTAACACAGTGGCCATCTCTTCAATAAATCTGGCTGTATTCAGCCATTGTGGTGAACTTTGCATATCAATGAGTATAGATGCTTTATGGCAACACTGAATCTGTTTCTGCATCGATGTGATAAAGTACCTTGATTTTAAAAAGGCATTAAATTCACTGGATTAGCTACAAACGGACATTCCCATCTGGTTGTTTGATTTACATATAACCAGCTTCTGAATTGAATTTCCAGAAAATTTACTTTATCACATTAATACTACATGTCTGGCTGGGCATTTAGGATTAATTGTTTTTAATCAATTATATTATGATTACTTATGGGACTGATAGATCACTTATCTCTAGTTGGGACCCAGTGTGTGTGCATGTATTGTGCACTGTCCCCATTAAATAAACATTAAAGATCCTAATTTATGTGGATGTTATGACATAAAAGTACACAGTCACGTAAGATTTTATATCCAGTGTATATCACCTAGGAGGGTTCCCAGTTTGAACCCAGGGTGGAGGGTTCAAGCCCCAGGGTGGGGGAGCCCTCCTGTGTGGAGTTTACATGTTCTCCCCATGTCAGCGTGGGTTTTCTCCAGGTACTCCAGCTTCCTCCCACAGTCCAAAGACATGCAGGTTAACTGGTGACTCTAAATTGTCCGTAGGTGTGAATGTGAGTGTGAATGGTTGTTTGTCTCTATGTGTCAGCCCTGTGATAGTCTGGTGACCTGTCCAGGGTGTACCCCGCCTCTTGCCAAATGTCAGCTGGGATAAGTTATGCAACGCTTTGCTCTACCTGCTTCATGAGGGTTTGTTTAACATCAATAGAATATTTAAAAGACTTTTCTTTCATTCTTAAATCTCAAAATAGTGAGATAATTCCAGCAGGGCATGGCCATATTTAAAGCTAAGGTCAGTTGAGTTACCTCTCTAAAAGCAGCCTCTCCTCATTCGCTCATTGTCCCTATTGGCATTTCAAAACTGTCAAAGCAAACAGATAAGGAGACACTCAACTCTGGCATTTGAAGGCTGTCCAAATGTGCTTTCCGGGTGCTATTTTTTTTTTTTTTTTCTCTTGAGATGAACAGGGATATTTAAATAAACTGTTAGGAGCAACATGCATATACATAGAGTAGATATTGATTGAATGGTAGGTCAGTTCATACATGATTGTTCATCAATCAAAATCAAATTCACTTTAAAACTCGGAGTGGGAGCAAACAGATGAGTGAATACATGAATACCAAAGGCCTTGATCCCCAGGCAATATCACTCCACTTTGATGACAATGCATTTTCCACTGATGGCATTGTGCACAATGATACTGTACAGAGCAGGAGACCAGGTGGTAAAATCCATTCTCTCCCCCCAGTACATGATGCATATCACACTGGAGCTGACAGCATCAATACAAGGGGCTCGTAATTAAAGCCCTCTGTTGTAGGATATAGAGGAACGGGAGGCAGGTTTCACACAGCCCATCAATCACACAGTGGCAGCTCATTTAAAACATCTTTAAAATTAAAGTTGCACCAGCCACTGCCTTTTACAAAGAGCAATTGTTTTCTGACAGCTAAGTGAATCTCTGCTGAAATCTCTGGGAGAAAGGTTGAGTGTAGAGGACTTTTATGCAGAGAGCTGACAGACTGAATTGAGAAGGAGCCCATTCTCTATTCTCAAAGAAATAACTCTGGCTGTACTTGATGCTCTGTGATAGCAGCAGAGAGGGGGGTCACATATTTGCCTTGGATAACGGGCTTTTAGACGTAATGGCACACGGCCAGCTAGCCAAAACAGAGAAATTTCGCAATTCAGCATCTGTTGTATTAGACGATGTTTGATGGTGTCCAAATGTACCATCTGGCTCTGTAAATAAAGGATGAGTGGATATTGATGCCAGTTTCCTCTGCAGATTTGTAAATTAGTTGAAAGATAATTTGTATCCAATAAAGGCTAATGAAGGAATGTTATCTCACTGCCATTTTGCAAAACACTGTGCACCTTGGTAGAAAAAAAAAGATGAAAACAACCCATGCTACTGTGCCTCAATGTATGCACAACTGCTGCCTTCATGCACTGGGATAATCTGGGTTTCTAAAGCATGAATTTAAAGTGTAATAAATGACATCAAGTAACAGATCTAGTATAACTGCAAATTTCAGGGATAAGGATTTATTATTGTTGGTTCATTCACCCACAAGAGCAGTACACTTGAAGATTCACAATCTGGTGTACAGTGATCACCGCAGAGCCAGATACATGTTGTCATTTCTCACACGAATTGCTATCATTAAAGCGTGATGCGTGTGTACCCTGAATTTATACTGCACCGTGCAACCGTGAAAAACCCCCACAGTAGAGAGAGACATATTGTACGTTTCCGTGACAGGACAAATCACTGAAATGCATTAACACAAGGCTTTTTGCTTTATTTTATCTGTATGTTGTTGCTACAGATGCAGAGAAGCTACATGATAAAAATAACCAGTACTGTATGTTAAACAGGCTCCCTGAAGGCAGGCAATGATTGGTAATTCCAGTGACAGTGTCAGCACCGGTACAGGATTTGTCCTCCGTAACATCCTGTTCCTCTCCGTCTCTGGCTTAGCTCATGATGCATACCGTAGTGGTTCACTAAATCTGAGATCTATTTCTATATTAGTCAAATATACAAGATTAGGTGCAAACAGCATATAACACTGTGGATAAAAAGTAGTTTTGATTTTCCCGGAGACTCTCTCGGGGTCGATGACTGATTATGGGGATAAATACCAAGTCAGCGGTGTAATCACCTGGCTCAGCCATCAATACTGTAAATGTGGATGGAGCTGAGATACTGTCGGTGGGGGAAGGTGGTCATCTAAATCAGATGGTTTAGATTATATCAAGTGCGTTTCTGCTTGTTAATTTCAGCCCTCAGCACATAGTATGGCATAGTCTTTCCATATTGTTCTTTCAAAACAATATACTATAACACATACTATGTGTTGATGCATGTGTAACCAGCTGTGGATGGAAGCTCAGTAGGTCCAAACTCAACAATTCTGAGTACTTACTGGCTACTTTAATTGAGTATTTCAATATTATGGTGCTCTATGCTTACAACATTTCAGAAGGGAATATTCTACTTTTTACTGCACTACATTTATATGGCAGCAATCAGATCAGATTTAGATGTTAAAAACTTGTACTGAGCATCTGAAATACAATGTTGTCAAGGCCCAGACACAAAAAACATAAAAGAGCTAGTGGTGATGGAGTGTGGCTGTTAAGTTGCTTCACGTCGTCTGTGTCCTGGCCAAAAAGTTGCTCTTGAACACAACCCAAAGACTGCAGCCAATGGCCAACTAGCATGTACGTTCTGTGCCTGCATGAGAGGAAATAATTCTCCATACCAGCAGGTGGCAGTAAGTTGTATTCGCCAAAAAAGGGGGGAAACAGATCCAAGACGCTGGTTAGCAAGTAAGCACATTAACAACACAATGCAATGTTGAAGGAACAAAAGAAATTTACCGTACACTCAGGAACACTCATTCATTTTCTGTAACCCCTTCTCATGTTAGGGGTTGTGGGGGGACTGGACCCTATCCCAGATGACATTGGGCGAGATGCGGGGTACACCCTGGACAGGTTGCCAGACTATCACAGGGCTGACACATAGAGACAGACAATCATTCACGCTCACATTCACACCTACGGGCAATTTAGAGTCACCAATTAAATGCATGTCTTTGGACTGTGGGAGGAAGCTGGAGTACCTGGAGAAAACCCACGCTGACACGGGGAGAACATGTAAACTCCACACAGGAGGGCTCCCCCACCCTGGGGTTCCAACCAGGAACCATCTTGCTATGAGGCGATAATGCTAACCACTGGACCACCGTGCCACGCTCAAGAATAATGATGCAAAAAGTTATTGTCAGTTTCTACTAAAGAGCTTAATCACTAAAAAAAATCTTACCTAATATTTACCTTATAACTGTTTTGATCTCACACTGTCTTGACACTCGTCATTTGCTTGTTTTCCCTATTTCCATTTCTCGTCTCGCGCACTGAGCTAAACTGCCAATCAGAGTGATTCCTGTCATGGACGGCCGCCTGCCGGCTTGTGTGTCAGGGTGCTTATACAGTAAAATGAACCACCTGACAGTGTGTGTATGCGGCCGGCTACCATGTTGAAATGCAGCTTACATGTTATTTCATCAATAATAATAATCATATAGTATATGCTGTAAAGACAATTTTACTATTATACTTAAAGTACATTTTGCTAATTGTATTTACATACGTTTACTTACATAGGATTTTGAATGCAGGACTTTTTTAACTGAATATTGGAGGAGTATTTTCTACATTGTTATACCAGTACAGTATATTTCAGTAAAATATGTGAATACTTTTTCCACCACTGGCCAAACCACAGAAGAATTAATAAGCAGGGTTTGAAAAAAAAAGTATGTTTTGTACACTTCCTGCTGTTAAAAATTTTGAACTGGTTCCAATTCAGAGCCGGTCCTCTGCATCCAAACCTATAGTGTAAAGTTGGCACCAGCATCAGAAGCAGCAGGCGGTATGATAAAAGAACATCTAAATCATTTAAAGAGAACACTGATTTGTGATTGCCTCCGGTGTGGATAAGACAGGGCAATGATAGTTTAGGACTTGCTGAATGATGGCGTGAACCAGGAGGGAGCTGCCTTTTAAATAAAGAACGGTGGTAAATTATATGAGAAGACTGGAGCCAAAAGGCACAGCTTCGGCATAATAATCAAATAAAAAGAGGAGGAAGAAGGAAGTGGCCTTTAAGACTGATTTCTCATAAAGCTCCTTCATCTCCTCTACTTATTGCCACTTTCACAGATCTCCAGTACCACCACATATGACCAAAACAACATTCTCACTATTTTTCTGTGGGCCAGATGACAGGTTAACTCATACAAAGTTAATTGACTCAACAATAAAAATGACTGAAAATGTTTTTGAGGAACTTCTGGCAGATTTATTCAAGTCTGTATCATCTAATGCAGTCATTGTATTTCAGTGGCTTGTCTTCCCTCATTTGCACCATGCGACTGCAAAATTGCTGAAGCTCTGTTAACAAATTGTCTGATTCAATCCAAGTGCCAGAGCATCAACATTTTCTGACAACCTCATCAAAAAGAGGAAACCAACAAAGCAGTAAAAATATTGGCCAGAAAACAGCCATTAATAATGAGCACCAACAGTGAAGACGACACACGCTGAACGAAGACTGTGAATGGTTTGGACGGTTGTGACCGGGCTAGCCTACAAAGTCTGCTAGTGTGACTCTTCCACAGCTGTGTCAAAACCAGCATGCCTCAGCTCTGCTAGCATGCAAAATCTTTAAAAAGAGAGGCAATCTGTTCACACATTCATCACTTGTGCCACCCATCAGCAGCTCTTGTGACAGGAGTGGAGGCAGATGAGTGCATGCTACATGGGCCTTTCATTGTGAACCACAGGTGATGTGGACCTCAGAGAATAATGGCCAGATGGTTTCTGTCTTCTCTTACATTCAGTAGGTTAAATAATAGCATAATTTCTGGACAAATAAATTCATACAAATAAGAAGAACCTCTTACAGGTTTCACCATTTTAAAAGTAAAATTTAATGCTTTTTAAGACCTCAAAGAACATAATTTAAGACCCAAAAATAATATATAAATATCAATTTATTGACTTTATGCAGATAGTAACAGTACTGGTTATGTGCTCTATTAAAGTCAGTCTATGGTCACTGTGGTCTTTCTGTGTGTGTGGCCTATAAATTTAATGGTAAATTTTGCAAATTAAACTAATGATTTTCCATAGGTTTACTAACTGGTAAAATATATATATTATATATATTAATACATATATTTTGTGCTAAAATACAACATATCTAATGTGTATTTACAACATAGCTTGTTTGTGCATCTCTATTTACAGCTCATTAACCCTTACATGAATGTTTACTGTTGCTGTGGCAACAAGTGACAGACTACAATAGCAGCTAGATTCGCCCAACCGTCAACAATAACCCATAACACCACAATTCGGCATATTTACACATAATAAACCACATCTACCCACAGTTACACCCCTTAAACTCTGAGCTAATGTGTTGTTACCCGTTAGATTGTCAAAGTGACCATAGACCTGTGACCTAAATATAGCACATAACCAGTTCTCTGCCGACTCTGCCCGGATTGGGAGCACTGAGCACCAGGGGAGTGTTGGTGTTTACACCGCTAGTATAGGAGCTTTGGACCGCATTAACGTTGCTCACTTTTACACCATACTTAAGGGTCATTCTCACTGCCGCGATACGGAAATGCGGGACGGATTTGCGGAATATTCTCGCAGCGCTTTTCCGTGCTCAAACCGGTACACAGGCACGGTACGGACGCGGTGCGAAATTTCGCGTTGTTGTGTTCCAAGTCCGCGCTGCGTGAACGGGTGCGGGTGAATATGGACGAGAGTAGCAGCAGCAGCGAGCTAGCAAGCTAACGTTTAACAAGCGTCAGTATCAACTTTCTTTAGCACTTACCACTCTCACCGCAGCCACCAAGCGGGACAATGGACTGCCAGACGTCCTTTAATTCATTGATCATAAAATCATCCCGTCTTTTATCAAAAAGGACGGGGTGCTGTGAAACGAGGTTTATCAACCTTTCTCCCATACTGTCCTGCCTGACTGGATTTCGGACCCTCCCGGCTCTGCGCGACCATAAACAAACAATTTCACTGGCCCAGCTGTGTAGTTCCTCCGGCGAATTCCGCGGGGGGTCAAAGTCTGGGCGGAAGCTTTTTTCACCGCATGAAAGTTCCGCCCCGGTGTGCAAACTTCCATAAGAACCCATGAAATCAACTTTTATATTTTTCCGCGAGAATAATCCGCACGGATATTCGCCCTCAGTGAGAATGGACTTTTAGTATGAATAATATATGTGATTTCAAACACAATCGTAACGTTACTTACACTGACGTGACCCAAGATGTCCTCGGCTCCGGAGTGACCCATGAACTCTGACCCATAGTAACAGAGATGACATGATGTGTGCCAGTCTCATCAGTAGTCCAGAACCGCAAATTAAGGTCCATTTGTTTGCTCTTTGTCATTTCATTCATGCTTTCGTCAAACATGACAACATCTGGCTTATAACTGAGCTGCGCGATAGCTCCTTTTTGATGAATGAAGCAATACCATATTTGGCGACATATGCAGTTTTATTTTCACCACAGGTGAATGACTTGGCAAGCTGGGAATCGGGGAACATGGCGACAAAGATGTCTCGTATGTCCTCGTTAGATCTTAACAAATTGTGCCTCGCCACAGTATGCAGAACCCACAGTACCTCTGCCTTTTGGGTGTCTGGCGGTGAAATGAATCTCATCATAGCCGACTGAGAGGTGGCGTCTGAACTTGCAACGTCTTTCGGTCGCGCTGCAAACAATGCAGGGATTAGCCTGGCCCCGCTATTGCTAACTGCTGCCATGTACCGTTGGTGCTTTACTCCTTTCATGTGAGACTCGACGGCTTTAAGCCCCATGGTCCCTAAAGAAAAAGTCTTCTTACAAAATGTGCACATTGCCTCGTTGTTGTTTGCCGGTGCCGGTGCCAACCACCTCCTAAAAACGTCCTCCTCCATCCACTTCTTGGATGGCGAAATGGCGGGGCGTCAGCGTCTGTAGCAGACGTACCATAAAACAGCTATTAATCGCGGAGACTCATTTACGACACCGTACCATATAGGCACCATACTAAATTAATCACACAAATACACACTATTATATGTTTTATGGTGGGCCACTGTGCTTTCCCATCTGCATTAAACACACCGGCTGAAAATTTAATACCTACAGCAAATTTACGGTAAATTTAAGACAATTTAAGACCTTAATTACCCGGATTTTAATTTAAGACATTTTAAGACTTTTTAAGGACCCGCAGGAACCCTGTGCTCTTTTCAGGTTCAAACATGTATTTAAGGTTTCTACTAGAATATGTTAACATGCTTTAAACACCTTATTTTCCTCATGTCTGTGCTGGAAACCTGTATTCACCGTCTGTCTGAACCAGCAGCAACCTGCAGGCTAAAAAAAATGGAGCAAATGCAGAAGTGCCAAAACCTGCAGTTCACTGAATGGCCACTTGAGGCTGGCCCCAGAAGCCAGTCAATCCCCAAAGACACCCATGTTAAAACGCCCAACTTTACAGGACAAATAAACATGTTTACAGGATGGTACAATACGGTTTTGACAAGCTTAAAGTTATGCATATATAAAGACTGGGTAACCTACAAGGGCATAGCTTCAATCTATGTGTTAGAGCCATCCCTGGCTCATCCACAGCTCCGCCCTCTTGTCCAAATATGGTCACTTCTGGCTCAAAAAAAGATGGCCCCAGTGCTGAATTCAAGGCATCTAAACCGAAACATTGCTCAGCCAATTTGTCCCAATGGAAACTCACAGTATTGCATCAAAAAAAAAAAAAAAAAATCCCCTACAGCCTAAAAATAATTTTCCCCAAATGCCACCATTACAAATGAGATGTCTGTAAAACTGTTGACAGGACACCTCCAACTGCAAATAAGGTCAATAATGACTCTTTCTATTATGTATTTTCAATCCATTGAGGTTTTATATTGGTGAAAATTTCCTCAAGCTGAGAAAAACAATTTAAAAATATGTGACTTCATCACCATGTAAAGTCTGTGATAAGTGAGGGAACTGGCGAGCAAAGCCAGTGGGAGAAACACTTCTGCACATATTCAGTGGGCTGTATACCGCGGAAACCCAGAAACTAAAAACTTTTTCTTGCATATTCACCAGGTGAACAATGCCATAGGAATGAACAGATACCATCTTGGCATCAGATATCTAGGTATTATTATAAATCTATGATCCAAAAAACAAAAAACACTGGGTAACATCCCAGTAGCTATGTCCATTAGTTTTCATACAGTCTATGTGTCTGAAACACTATATTTAGCGCCTGTCTCTTTAAGCTCCTCTCTTGAAAGAGCCCAGTCTGCTCTGATTCGTCAGTGTTTCTGGGTCTTCTCAGTGTCTGTGCACATCCATTGCAGTCATGGACTGACTGTAATGGAGAAGAGTCGCATTTTTTACCATGAAAATTTGAAAATAAAATTTTCTGAACACAACCAGACATGTTCCGGCAGGAATATGACCCAAAATCTGGGAGAAATTACTTTTGGCAACCAAGTTTACATGATTCCCTGAAGTTAACATGTAGCAGAAACAGAGTATTCAGAATGGTCTGAAGCCTGAGGGTGTTTTTTAACAGGGATTACTTTTACAGACTTTTACCTCATTATTTGAAACTTCGACCAAGTTCAATATGAACATCCTTCCCTGTAACAGCATTTGTGAGACTCATAATACGGAAATGCAAAGTAGGTCCCCTTTAAATTCTCATTTGTGATTTAGAAATCTTGAGCTAAATTTTCTGACAGTGACCGAATGAAGCAATGTTATTGCAATATGTTACATTTAATACATAAAGATCTCTATCAGTGCCTTTCAAAATCACCCAACAGGACCCTAATGATTATTCCCTTATCGGCCATTCACATGTTTATGGTTCGATAAAGTTTAGGCAACAAAACTACTTAGTTAAGATCAGATCAATGTGAGAAGAAACAGCTATTGACTGTCAGACCAACCACGCACCCTGACATCCTTACTGCTTGTCAGGAAAATATAAAAGTGTCATTTCAAGCATATGAAAATGAATGAAGCTGTTGTTTTTCTGGCAAAGACAGCCTCCGTGATCCAACTAAAACGGTTGGTGCACATCTTTACACATGGAAAACATGGTGACAGGGATTTCAATATATTCAGAAAACTGGATTCAAGTTCAAAATGGGACATTGTCTGCCCTTGGCGGCAAATTTTTTGCGGCTTGCAACTCCCAGACAAGGACATCTGTTTTCTCTTGGGAGAAGCCAATCTTAACTCCATTCTCCATTGCAAAACTGACGGCACACCATGTAGGGGCGAGCTCTGCTTTACAACAGGAGAGAGAAGAACTGATCTGATAGACCAGGATTGATGTTAACACACTCACTGATAATGTATTCATCCTGATCCCAGCCCACTCCCAGCTGCACTGCAGATGAGATGTATACCTCTGTCCTCAAAAATAACATCCATAATGACCCTGTCTTGAGTTCCTGTGTGTCGCTCACTGTGCTTTACATATGTGCAGTTGACTAATTATAACAAGACAAGGTATCATTTACTCTTAAAAATAACTAGACATCTGAACACAAAGTGGTATTTTGAATTAGATCTACATACAATAGGACCTTGAACATTTTTCTAAACACCTTGGCAGACCTTGGCGACTTGGACAGTAATGAATATGTGTTATAGCATTTTGTATTCTCAACACACAGACATGTAATTGAATTCTGTGATATTAAAAGTGTGTCTTGCAGCATGCACGTTACAACATTACTGCTCGTGCTCCCATCTGTGCTGCGTGTGAGTCTTAATGTTCAGGCTTAAAGGCTCATTCCGCTTAAAACCTTAGACAAATATATATTTGAAAGCATTCAAATTTGATTTGACACATGATGTGCAGTGACATTCAGGGTGGCACTTCCCTGAGGTTGTGCTAAAAAGGCTAAATGTGCAATAAAGAATAACATTTACAATAAGTAAAAAAATAAATTAGAAAAACAAATATAAAGGATAAAAATTCATATGACGTCCTATCCCTGATCCTCAATTCTGACCTAGAACCTAACCCCCTGGTTGCCCTTCTTGGCACCAAAGGAGAGGACGATGTGCATCTGACTCCAACAAATGGCACACACTGTCCTTTGCCTCTCTTTGGGCCAAAGTACTGTTAAGAGGGAAAGATGCTGCCCCGCCCACTAACACTCAGTGGCTGAGGGACATTATGTCCTGTCTAAACCTTAAAAAGATATGCTACTCAGTCTGTAACCGAAACCAAAACTTTCAAAAGATGTGAGGGCCTGAAATACTTTCTTAACCTTCAGTCAGATTGATAACTTATTTTCTCACCTCCCCATTAGTCTGTCTTTCTGTGAATCTACGTCAATCATACAATCTGTATTTTTTAAAGCAATTTCACTTGATGTGTTGGAACAATGTATCCAGGATGTCAAACTCACTCGGCAGCAAAAACCATTTAAGAAGACAGTAGGAACCTAAAGCCTAACCACAGGCTACAGATCACAGTGTAAAAGTGAAGCACAACATCACTGCCAATCGCGACAGAAGACAATGAATATAAAGGGAAACTGCTTATATTGAACCAGCTGTGTGGCATTGCAGTGTGTGCAGATGGACAGTGCTTGGCTTTCCCCTGTGCCGCCAGCCTCTGTCGGCAGATGGACAAGGAACTCCAAGGCAAGCCAAACAGCATTTATCTGCGCACACTGCATTGACACACAGCTGGTTGAGTATCAGTAGAGTTTCCTTGCTTCCCTTCACTGGTTCCTGTACAGCAGGGTCGGTCTTTACTCAGTGTTATAAGCAGAAGTAGCATGTGTATACATTCAGTAAGCTATATCTTAAGTAGCTAGCTAGCTAACCCTACAATTTTCAGGGTTTGATTTTGGTTTTGAAACAGGGAAGAAATGTATATATCCTAACATTTAGTTCGAAACTCAAAAAACCAGCCTGAAAATGGAGGGAATCTGAAACGACTGCATAAAGTTTATGGAGCACATCCATGTTGTTGTCGGACCCTTGTTGGAGCTGGCTGATGCTATGTTATGATTGGCCAGTCTGCATTTAAGGGGCGGGACTTAGTGAAGGGTCAACTGAGGTGAGAGATGACTGGAACAATATTCAATGCTGTGTTCCTATGTGCTTTGCTAAACTGTAATATTTGTTGTGCACTTAACAGCTTTCTGTGTTTATTTTGTTCACTTCAAGATTCAATAAAATACTCTTGAGAAAAAAATCAAAGATAAAAAACTGTGAAGTATTAAAATGCTAAAGAGTATATTTACTGTTTTAACATTATCATGCAATAACAGCCATTTGTAAATTATCAATCTAGGCTACTGTACAGTGACAGAGGAAAGAGATGGAGTGTCTAACTTTGTTTTAAAAATGGTACATATATTTTAAATTGTTATATAGAGATGTTAGTATTGTGAGAGGTAGGCCTGCAGTCCTCATGCACTGTATTCCTTTATGCATGTCAATATATTGTAACTGTGTTAATGTCTTTGCCGCAATCCTATATATTTTAAGTTCTTCTACAGTGTGAAAAGACTAAGCTCCTTCAGATTGATCTAAGCTACACGCTGAATTAACTTTGTCACCAGAGATGGCGCAACACCGACTCTAAATTGGGCCTTTGGGGATCATTTTCCTTCAAAACCACCTACAGTATCTACCAAGATTGAACTTTGAGGAGTTCTTGTCATTATCTCAAAGCACTAAAATAATTGTCCTTGAGGAAATTAATTACCTTTGTGCACTGTTGCACTCTGTGTAGAAAGTGATTTAGAGTTAATGAAAGCTGAAGCACTGTCATCTCTTCCACCGTCCCTCATTTTTCAGGCTAATAAAGTCAGCTGAATCGGTGGGTCACTGCAAGTTGCCTGGAGCACGCCGTGTTTGTGCACATGAGAATTTAACAGCTTCTTTGTTTTGTCTCTTTCTTCCCAAAATGAGAGAATAACAACAAAGGAACCCTGAAGTTAATTCGTCCTCGGGCTGAGAGTATGAAATAATCTCAGTCATGCACATGTTCACCTCATACCTGCAAAACAAGCAGCGGTTTCCACCATGATGAAAATTAGTAATGTGAGGAGATTAATCAGTGACGGCTAATTGCATTACACTTCAAAGATTAAGATAAGATTATGAGGGATGTGACAATTCGTACTGTTATCAGAGGTAATTAGCAATTAAAATCTTTGACCATTATTGTATCCCAAAGCTTCTGATGAACCAAGATTCAATGTCAGTTGGCACATAAACAGTGTGAGGAAAGTTCAGGCTGGTTTGAAGCTGAAATTAGTACGAGATGTTTATAGGCTGATAAGCCCCAGTCCCTCAAAATTGCTAAATAACAGTAGCAACCTCCATTAACACAATAAAGAGCTCATCCTCAGATAATCACACAGGTCCATCACTGAAACAATCAAGCACATCAGGATATTTCAGACACAAAAAGAGGTGAAAAGATTAGGTTGCTATTTTTAACAGCACTCTAAATTGTCAAACCCAATTGAACTGCTTCGAGAAATTTTGCCCAACTTGGGAGAAAACAGGCTTATAGACACTGTCCTCTTTTCCTTCCTCATGTACTGAGTGACTGCACTGCACCCACACCCACTGCAGTTTGATCCTCTTATTTGTTGTGAATAGGGCCCATCAGCCTGAGGCTCAAGAATGGAGGGGTGAAATCCTCCACTCCCAGTGCCTGTTGTGTCTGGTAACCGAGGGGGAAATGAAGGTGAGGTGTAGCCAAGGTGGCCGCAGGCTAGGGACGACTGCCAGGCATAAACTAATTAGCACGGACTGTGTTGAATGGGAGAACATTAGTGGGGTTGAAGTTAGTAACAGCTACAGTGAGTTAGTGGCTGGTAGGGTGGGAACTTTTAGAACCAACTGTGTTTGGCAGAAAATGTGGCCACTGTGTCTATATATATATCTGTTTTGTTATTCCATATGAGGTGTGCATTGATGTACCTGCAGTTTTCAAAAGCCCTGGGTTTCATCTTGTAGGTCACATAGAGGTTGCTCTATCTCATTGCTGAAGGTTGTTACAACTGCATATGTACAGAGCCTTTTACTGTTAGTAAACAGTGTGACAATTTTGGTGGGCGGGGCTTTGCTGGAGGCAAACCAATTCTCCTCAGACATTAGCTAGCACTAGCTAGCAAGTTCTGTTGGCTTGTTTTCGACAATGGAGGAGGACGATGCAAGTGGTGCATTCAGAAATACTCATTCCATGTGCCAGTCCTTTCGTCTTATCGCATTTAACCATAGTTGTCTTTGTTTTTGTTGATGGGCAGTGGCAGCTGGTATGTGTTTAAATTTAAGTTTTGAGCCATGACTCACATTCTAGCACCCAATAACACAACAAGACAACACTTTAAGACTCCTATGGAGGCTACAGTCCTGTGGTGGTGAGTCGTGCTTTGCCTCCAGCTAATAAAATGACATCACTGTGATGTCGGCCCTAAAAGGGTCTATTGTATCTGCAATGTTTTAACAGAGTTGGATACAGCACTGCCAGTGAGTCTTGCTGCCAATATTCCCTGATACCAAACCACGGTTTAGCAACAAAAAAATACCCAGTGGACCAAAAGGCATTTTCCCCCATACGTGGGCGTTAAGAGAGATTTGTATTTTTAAACCATGAAGGTTTAATATTTCTAAAACCTCTGTTTATTCTGACACTAATGCACAATATTTAAAGAAACCAAGAAACAGGAAGCATATGCGCTGACACATTTCATTCAATAAATGGCTGCCATCTTGGAGTCCAGAATCCAGGTCATATAATATATTAGTAGTGCATTTTAATTTGTTCTATAACCTTTATTTTATCAGGAATACTCCCATTAAGATTCAAAATCTCTTCTGCAGTGATGTCCTAGCCAAGGCATGGCATGAAGCAGTGGTGTCAAACTTAGTTTAGTTCATGGGCCGTATTCAGCGGTACGTCATCTCAAGTGGGCTGCACCAGTGAAACCACTGTGGAATAACCTAGAAATAATAACAACCTTCACATTTTTCATTTTCTTACAGTGTAAAGAAGTACCAGTATGCTTTAAATTTGTACATTTATCTATTTACATAACAGATGATGAACAGCCTGAGATATCTTTAGAAAAAAAGTGCAATTTCAGCAACATGTCTCAGTTTCTCCAAATTCAGTCAGTCTACTTCCCTCTGTCATTACATTTTTCCATATATTTCCACTCTTTTGCAGTAATGCTGGCATCACCACACCAAACTAAAGTGGAAGCTATTGAGGAGGCGGGTTAAGTTATCCGTGTCTTACAAACCATTAACATATCTTAAATTTTGGCCTTACCTTAGCTGTCGGGTTCCACCAAAAGTGTCCAAAAAATACAAGTATGATGCAGATTATTTTGTACTGAAGCTGCTGGTTAACAATAGTTTGCACAACATTCACTATCTTTAAATATGACCAAAATAATTATTTATTGTTTTTTCAGAGAAATGTATTCTGGTCATGGTGGAAAAGCCTCTGAAGCAGCATTTTACATGAAGTTGGATACTCATTTAAGTTGCTCCTGAAAGCTGCTCCACTTAGCCTTCACAACTGCTTCAATATTAAGCGTGCAAAGTCATGTAGTAGGCCTGATTGGACCCTCT
The DNA here is from genome assembly GCF_041903045.1 of Epinephelus lanceolatus. NCBI lineage: Eukaryota > Metazoa > Chordata > Actinopteri > Perciformes > Serranidae > Epinephelus > Epinephelus lanceolatus. The sequence goes on from NC_135735.1 coordinate 19,831,845, forward strand.
GGCGGGCTGGGTCCAACCCTTGGGCTGTACCTTTGACACCCCTGGCATAAAGAGTTTTACATAAAAGAATAAACAGACTAAAACACAACATAATATTTTCCTATTTAACAGCAAGGCTGCAGTCATGAATCATAGCTTTAAAAACACAGCCACCTCATGTTTATGTTTTTCAGATAAAGACATTTCTTTATAGCATTATTTTTGTTTGTTTGTTTTGATGGGCCTGACCTCATCTTGCCACCATCCCTACCTTTGATGGCAAACACATATCCTTTGAGTTAAGAACATCACTGCCCTGAGCAGGTCATGAAATTAAGTGCCGAGAATGAAGCCGAAGCCGGAGCCGTGCTGAGTGAGAGTGGGCAGCCTAATCCAATTTATGAACATTTACTTAAGCAGTCATTTCAGTGCCTCTCGATCGGTTGCCTAGCTGTGAGGACCCAGCTCCCATTAGTCACACCTCTGATGTTCTGCATTTTCCATTAATTAATAGGCTGGCAATAAGACATAACCGTAACTATAAGGCATAAATAAAAAAAAATAATGTCTTAGTCAATTAAATGATTTGCATTAAATTGTGTTACCAATGTTTTGTAGAAAAAAGGTGGGATGCTTGTATTTTCTTTTTCCCTACAGTCTTCCATCTTTTAATTTATCTTTGACTTTTAATGACAAACTAAATCTTCAAACATAAATTACTAGTCGAATTAACATACTTTCTGATGCACAAAATTCCTCTGCGACTTATCTTTAAGTCCAGGTTTTATTTCAAAACAGATCTTGATCGACCTTTTCAGAAGACCGCGCCACATTTTCACTCATATTCAAGCCACACAGCTGGCACAAAGTTTGATGCGATGAAAGAATCCAAAAGGCCAAATCATGTTTAAGTGGCATTTTGATGACATTTCTTTGGCCTGTTTAACCTTTGGTGAGTTTCATTTTTCTTGTGCATTACATCTTATCCATGCAGACCCATTTCTCATTCCCTTCACCACCAAACGCTGCTTTTTATGACTTCTCACCAATCTCCCAACAGAGCCCGACGGATAACTGGAATCACAAATGCATCAATACAGCTGAGAAGCAGAGAAAACTGGAATGTGAATTCACTTGAACTGTTGATTTGAAGGTCCACTGTGCAGGCTCTAGAGGGATATATTGGCAGGAATAAGATACAATATGATAGGTATGTTTTCTTCATTGTATGATCCCCTAAAATTAAAGGGATAGTTCGACATTTTGGCAAATCTGCCTATTGCCATAATCCCTGTTAGGGATTTAACGATTACCGATATTACGGTAAATTTCGGTTAATTTTTACACGGTAAGAATTACCGTTTATGTTTAAATTAATTGCATTATCGCGGTGGATTATCAGGATATGTAATAACAGCCTCATTCAAGTCTCGCGATGCAGGTGCTGCATGAATGCGTAGCATGTGTAAACACAAAGAATGAAAACATGGCGGAAGGTGGTGATAGCGGCACTCAGGACATTTTCCCCCCCAACTAAACGCACAGAGTCTGAAGTCTGGGCGTACTTTGGGTTTCTGAAGAATGCCGAGGGACAGCTGGTGGAGGACAACCATCCTGTGTGCAGAACATGCAGAAAGAAAGTTGCTGCGAAGGGTAGCAGCACTACAAACCTGCTGGCTCATCTCCGTGACCATCATCCACAGCTTTACAGCCAATGCAAGTTATGCCATGCAAACGTCAGTTATTGCGTGAGGGACTTCGGTTTTACTGAGATTGTCATAATGTGTAACTCTTGACGTATGCGGGACATTTGAGCCGTATCTGTCCTCCTAAATGGCGACTAGGTTTTCCGTTTTCGTTTAAGACACTTAGGAGCTAATACTAGCTGAGTAGCTAATAGCCGTATTAGCAGCTATGTTGCTAACGTTAAGTGTTTCAAAACGAAACGGAGCTGAAAATACTGAGTAGAGCCGACAGAATATAAACCAATGTAACGTAACGCTAATTGAGATCAACTATGATTGAATCACAATGATTATGGTTATTGTATGGCGAGCTAGAATCGATATACAGTACAGGCCACAAGTTTGGACACACCTTCTCATTCAATGCGTTTTCTTTATTTTCATGACTATTTACATTGTAGATTCTCACTGAAGGCATCAAAACTATGAATGAACACATGTGGAGTTATGTACTTAACAAAAAAAGGTGAAATAACTGAAAACATGTTTTATATTCTAGTTTCTTCAAAATAGCCACCCTTTGCTCTGATTACTGCTTTGCATACTCTTGGCATTCTCTCCATGAGCTTCAAGAGGTAGTCACCTGAAATGGTTTTCCAACAGTCTTGAAGGAGTTCCCAGAGGTGTTTAGCACTTGTTGGCCCCTTTGCCTTCACTCTGCGGTCCAGCTCACCCCAAACCATCTCCATTGGGTTCAGGTCCGGTGACTGTGGAGGCCAGGTCATCTGCCGCAGCACTCCATCACTCTCCTTCTTGGTCAAATAGCCCTTACACAGCCTGGAGGTGTGTTTGGGGTCATTGTCCTGTTGAAAAATAAATGATCGTCCAACTAAACGCAAACCGGATGGGATGGCATGTCGCTGCAGGATGCTGTGGTAGCCATGCTGGTTCAGTGTGCCTACAATTTTGAATAAATCCCCAACAGTGTCACCAGCAAAACACCCCCACACCATCACACCTCCTCCTCCATGCTTCACAGTGGGAACCAGGCATGTGGAATCCATCCGTTCACCTTTTCTGCGTCTCATAAAGACACGGCGGTTGGAACCAAAGATGTCAAATTTGGACTCATCAGACCAAAGCACAGATTTCCACTGGTCTAATGTCCATTCCTTGTGTTTCTTGGTCCAAACAAATCTCTTCTGCTTGTTGCCTCTCCTTAGCAGTGGTTTCCTAGCAGCTATTTGACCATGAAGGCCTGATTGGCGCAGTCTCCTCTTAACAGTTGTTCTAGAGATGGGTCTGCTGCTAGAACTCTGTGTGGCATTCATCTGGTCTCTGATCTGAGCTGCTGTTAACTTGCGATTTCTGAGGCTGGTGACTCGGATGAACTTATCCTCAGAAGCAGAGGTGACTCTTGGTCTTCCTTTCCTGGGTCGGTCCTCATGTGTGCCAGTTTCGTTGTAGCGCTTGATGGTTTTTGCGACTCCACTTGGGGACACATTTAAAGTTTTTGCAATTTTCCGGACTGACTGACCTTCATTTCTTAAAGTAATGATGGCCACTCGTTTTTCTTTAGTTAGCTGATTGGTTCTTGCCATAATATGAATTTTAACAGTTGTCCAATAGGGCTGTCGGCTGTGTATTAACCTGACTTCTGCACAACACAACTGATGGTCCCAACCCCATTGATAAAGCAAGAAATTCCACTAATTAACCCTGATAAGGCACACCTGTGAAGTGGAAACCATTTCAGGTGACTACCTCTTGAAGCTCATGGAGAGAATGCCAAGAGTGTGCAAAGCAGTAATCAGAGCAAAGGGTGGCTATTTTGAAGAAACTAGAATATAAAACATGTTTTCAGTTATTTCACCTTTTTTTGTTAAGTACATAACTCCACGTGTTCATTCATAGTTTTGATGCCTTCAGTGAGAATCTACAATGTAAATAGTCATGAAAATAAAGAAAACGCATTGAATGAGAAGGTGTGTCCAAACTTATGGCCTGTACTGTAGACGGCCAGTTATGCTTTCTCGACATAAGCTCAAGGAAACAACATAAAACGCTGCCATGTTAACCTTTAACCGAGAGCCTTAATGGGGGCTCTCGGTTTTATAAGGTTAATTAAATTCACTGCTCACAGTCTTGACCTAGCCTTGGACCAAGACGTTATTCTGTGTAATGATGACCATTGCCCTTAGGGTTTTTTTTGGTTTCTCCTGCACATCTGTGATATCTATTCTATATTGTATGTTTTTTTTGTTCTACTCTTGCATTGTTTTGTTTTATATATATTTTCTTCTCGTGCTAATAAATAAATAATATAAAAATTGTTTACATATTTTGGTGACTGTTAAAATGCACCAGACAAATAAGCTTTGCTCCTGTAATGTGTTTATATATTTTGTTCATTTACAATAAAATTTTCTGTTGCTGTGCCAATCCCTTGCCCCTTTAATGTGAAAGTTTCATTTTAATATAAGATTTTGGCTGTTAACATTTTAGTATGATAAGGAAGTTACAAGATTTAGTGAAGTTATTTCAATATATCTATTTTTTGGACATTTTACAGCGCTTAAAAAAATATCTGGATATTATCGTTTACCGTGATAATTTGGTCACTATAATCAAGATACCAAATTTTCCATATTGTTACATCCCTATAGTCATATAAGTAGGTACATTACCTTTAATTATCGGTGCCTGTTGTTCTGAGATCAGTGGGGCAGAGCTGCCTACTGCTCAGCGCACAAAATGAAGGTGAACGGTAAAAATATTACAAAATTCAAAATATATTGTCACCCTCAATTAGACAAAAAAGGCCACCCCAGTACACCACCACCATTCACTATGACCATAATAATAAACAAAGTAGAATCATCACTTTCTAGACGATGTCAACAATAACTGAAAATTTATAAGCTTCGGGGAAAAAATCATGGTATAGCCGTTCTACTGGATTGCAGTAGATTACACAGGTGTACCTAACAAAGTGGCCAGTGACTGTATGTTACATACATATGTTGATGGTGGGATGGGACGAGAGTACGCCTCAAAATAATCACCGGAACACGGGGAGAACATGCTAACTCCACACTCATAAATCACCACAACTCCTGAAGGAACAACAGCATAAAATGTTCCCTAGCAGTCTGTTTATTCCCAACAATTAGAACTAATGCCAGTCACTTCACTATATGCTCTGGGCAAGCACTTATCCATAACATAACCACAACAACATTTGCATTTTAGCCTTATTTACCATGCTTGGGTTGTAGGCTAATGTTACAGCAGAGGGATTGCTGAGCAAAATACACAACGATCACTTACCACGTCTGCTCATTTTGTGATGCCGACAGATGGTATGGCTGTATCTTTCAAGAAAAGCGTTTGAACCATTCCTGAGCTTCTGCGCTCCATCCTTTCAGCGTAGTCCTCCGGTAAAAAATGGTTGAAGCAAACAAACATTTTCCGGACCGTTTCCACAGACGTGTTGGGATCGATGTCCAGCACAAATAGCCATTGTTTCATCCTGTCCGTATTTTTGGTTGGTACTACGTGAAACTTCACTTTGCTCCATGTCTTCAGCTTGTTAGAAAGTAGTTCCGAGTATTTGCTTCATGTGTCGTAATGTTACTTAATTATACATTATTATTTCATAGCATGGGGAATGCGCAAGCCATGTGTTGTCCACTAGAGCGTTTTGGAGTCATTTGATGGTGTATTTGATTAGTTTTGAGGGAGAGAAGGACCTGTACTGTTCACCTCCATTTCAGCAGGTAGCTCTGCCCCACTGATCTCAGAACAGCAGGCACTGACAATTAAAGGTAATGTACCTACTCATATGACTATAGGGATTATGGCAATAGGCGAATTTGCCAAAATGTCGAACTATCCCTTTAACAATTGCTGTGTATTGATTACCTTCGAATGAGCCCTTTATAGCCACATAAGGAGCAGGTCCTCATTCCAGAAGGTAGCTATGTTACAGTAGCCCAGAACAGACAAACCAAACACTAGCTCTAGAGAGGACTATTCATATTTTCGCATTGGCCACCATCGTTCACACCTCTTACGTGATGAGAACGGTGGAAAAATAATTATTTCTTTGATGTGAAACTGCTTTATTCAGTGTTTTTGTTGTTTGTTGTTGTTGTTTTGTTTTTGTTGTTTGAATTACCATATCCATTTGTTTTGGAGAGGAAGAGACCTTTGCAGCTAATTAAGCTCCCAGTAAAAATCTCCTCAACGTCTGGGTCTCAAGTTATCAGAGACAAAAGGTGAGCACACATTAGCAGCTGCTAGGTTAGCGGCCTGTTTCCCACATGCCAAACAGCACTGCAGAAACACTGATTTGTAACCACACACTGCTTTATTCAGTCATTTTACTGGTTCAAATCATCAGATCCATTTGTTTTGGAGAAGAGGAGACCTCTGCGGATAATTTTGCTCACAGTAAAATCCTCCTGAATGTCTGGATGGGAAATAAAGTGAGCACATACTAAGTTATCAGAGAAACTAGGTAAGCACACATTAGCAGGTGCTGGGCCAGGAGCCCATCTGCAACATGCCAAACAGCTAGGAGAAACACTGATTTGTGACACGGAACTGTTTTATTCAGTTTTTTCCAAGGGTTTTAATCCCCTGGTCTGTTTTAGAGCGGAGAAGACACCTCTGTGAATAATTTAGCTCCAAGTTAAAACCTCCTGAACGACAAACACTAAAGGAATTCTAACCAAGAGAAGTTTCAGCTGGTTGCAATCTGCAATCCTCACCGTTAGCTGCAACTAAATCTTACACACTGTTCCTTAAAGTAGTGTGGTGACAGAAATAAAAACCACAAGAGTGACTGTTTTGAATTTTTATGCACCTTCCCATCACACACACTAGAAGTAAGCAATGGATCTTAATTTTCCCTGCTAGTACAGGCTGTAAACATAATGTAAGCCTGCGAACTCCACAGAGGAAACAGAGGGATAAGCATTCTGGCAGAGAGCACTGATGGTTTGGCTCAGACCAAGAGTTGTTAGCCTGCTCTCTAAGGTTCATCTCTGAGATTGTCTGTTTTGGACATTTAAGTATGATTTATTTTCTGTTTGGGGGTAAGGGAAATGTTGTTAGAAGTACCTAAAAAGACAAACGTGGTGATGTCTGGCAAGAGATAGTGTTTTATGAGCTTGGTGTGTGCATGTGGGTAAGAGATTGCCAGAGAGCAGCACTTGTTTATCAATTTTGAGAAGTTGAGTCATTGTCAGCAGCCAAGTAAGAACTGCTGAATTTAAGAGATAAGGTTGGTAACAATCGCAACGGTCCTGAGAGCCGTGTTTATTTATGCTAGTGTCGTGGCTTCTGGGATTGCAAGGTCACTCTGCCAATCTGATGGTCCAGCACTTTGGTCCAGACTGAAATATCTCAACTGCTATCGGCTGGATTGCCATGGGATTTTGTACGGATATCGACGGTGCCCAGAAGATGAATCATAAAAACTTTGGTGCTCCCCTGACTTTTCCTCTAGCTGTGAAACATGTCAACGTGTACTAAATGGACTACGACAAAACTCTGTAAGTAAGTTCAGGATTCCTAGAGGATGTATCGAATGACTTTGGTGACCCCCTGACTTTTCTTTCATTGGAGCCAGGTCAACACATTCTCACCAACTTGTCAAATACTGATGCTTGGTCAGTTGCCCTAAATGTCAAACTATGACGCTCTAGGTAGCCCTCCTGCCTCGGTTTTGGACATTCAGGGACGGTGTGTCAATGTCAATCATAACATGCATTATGTCTTTTCAAAGTAACCTTTAGTTTTCAAAAGAAAGTGAAGAGTTACCACTTGTTAAGTGCTTTCAGTCTGTTATTAGAATACACTTAGAACGTAGGTAAAAAAAACCTTTGTTTTTAGGTTTACTTACTTAGATTTAAGCGACAAAAGCACATAGTTAGGTTTAAAAAAAAACATGCTTTGGCTTAAAGTTAATACATATGTTTCTCTCGTAATGTTAATGTGGGGAGGGGGGGGGGGGGGGATGGGGGAAAAAAATTAATGCTGATTATTAGCGTTCCATGGTGCCCTTTGATGAGACGATGCTGTTTGGCCCCATGAATGAAACACTTACAAAAAGCACCCAGATAGAACTGTTGATAGGAGCACCGTTTTCTTTCGTACCTTCAGAGTACTTCAAACTTGAAATAACACCTTAATGCAAAAGCGAGCCTCTGTTACTAGTGCTAGCACAGCCTCTGTTACTAGTGCTAGCACAGCCTCTGATGCTAGCGCTAGCAGCCAGCCTCATCAAGCCACACTCGACCAGGTGTTCAGACGCAAACTGACTAAATTTACCTGTGATCCAATAACTAACTCCCTTGCAAAATGGATTGCAATGGACTGTACACCAGTTTCGGTGGTAGAGGACAGGAGGACAACTGTGTCCAAAATCCAGCAGCTTTTCTATGACACATCTGCCAAAATTCATTTGAACTGAAATTTTTAAAATACTTTCACAAGTCAATGTATGCAATTAATTTAGATTAATTAATCGAGACACGTACAGCGGTCTCTCAGGTGAAAGTCTGGAGTTTGTTTGACCTATCCACCTCCCCTCCTACCGCCCCTTTGTGGAATTTCTTGCTCTTTATACTATGGCATTGTTATGCCCGATGCAACTCACACCAGTGCTAAAGCATACCTCTGTGCCTCGGTATCTGACGCCTTGGGCCACTGACCAAGCATCTGCATTTGACAAGTTATGAGTGAGACCTAGTTGCCCGGGTTCTTATTAATGCTTTTTAGTGATACATTTCCACAACTGTTGCATGGATTGCCATTAATGTTTGATACAAACATTCAATATCTTTGGCCTACGTAATTCTTGAAATCTTAAATCTTAAATCTTCATTCGTCAAAAACTTTTGGAACAAAATACCATTCAAACTAATGGCATGCCCATCAGCTTCAGCAATACTTAAGTCCTAATTAGCAAATGACAGCATGGTAACACGCTAAAATAAGTTGATAAACATGGTAAACATTTTACCTGATGAACATCAGCATCCTAGCATTGTCACTGTGAGCATATTTGCATGCTGATGCTTGCATTTAGCTCAAAGCACTGCTGTAAGTACCCCACAGAGCCACCAGCATGGCTGCAGACTTGGTCTTGCTTTTGTAGAATCAAGCTCAAACAGTAACTAAACCCCAGAGCTGAGGCCATAGTGCCTCAACAAAAATGCCTCTGGAATGTGAAAAAAGTATATTTATAGGTAATATTTATAAAACAATATGTGATATTCGAATACTTTGCACTAAAATGTCAAGATTTGGACCTGAGCCCATCACAGACACTACTAAATACCCAAATACATTGTTTTCAGTTGAAAAAAATGGTTTGAGGGTTAGGTTAGCCTTTAAAATCACCTGAATCATTTATATCTTTACCATTGCTATTTAAAGTGTGAACATTTTGTCTCAGATCTAACAACACTTTAGCGAACTATAAACCTTACCACTCAGCACAAAAGACACCACCTAAAACATGAAACTTTTCCCATTATCGTCTGCCTCAGTGGCTGCCTGCTCCAACAGGGACTCCTGAGCCTTTTCTTAGCTACAGCAAATGCTACAAACCATTCACAGCAGCTAGTTGGCTTGTTTTCGTACTTAATGAGGCTTGAAGAGTTTTAGGAATGAGAAAAGTAGAGCACATTCTCACACCTCACTTTTGCAGTGAGAAATGGACACTGTTCTGCTTCGGCACAAGGTCGTACTTTGCTTCAGATTTAATGGGACACTGTGTGTGTGCATATTTGGGCATTAAAATAAACGCTGTAAGGCAGAAACATGAAGCCAAGAGAAATTTAAGATCTACATTTAATATTAATAAAGGGTGTTCCCCACCTCTTGCTCAATGCGTGCTGAGAGAGTGTCCAGGTTGCACAACCTTCAACAGAATAAGCGGATATAGTATTGACAGAGAGGAAAGGAAAATATATAATCAGATACAGCAGGACAGTGACATATGCTCACTTTCTATTTTGGGAAATATGCTTTCTTTCTTTATAAAGCCACTCGTGCACATAGTGCAGCTGTTAGGTGAGGAACCCTGCTGGAAATGTTGTCCCTGGTGTACACGTGTAGGCAAATAGACGAGGGTGGACACAATAACACACATGAAATAAAATGCAGCCTAAAAATTACACTTATTTTGTCAATTTTACAATGTTGAATTTTTGTTGGATATGTGTCAAACAGGTGTTGACTCTCTGGTAATTCTTCAGGCCATAATTTGCGTCCTTATTGCATTACAGCACTGTTATCCATCTGCATTATATGGTGAGGTGTTCTTGTTATTATCTTGTTCATTGCAGACCACACAGCCTCCATAACGGCAAACAACGACCCCGGTAACCCATCACAGCACTGCACTACCTCCAGACCATTATTCAGCCCTTCACTCCGCTCTGTTTCTTCTTCCCTTCTCAGTCAGTTTGACAGATTCTGTCTCCGTTTCCCAACACAAGCTGAAAACCCGTCTTTAGACCGCACCTTGCCTCCTCACCTCGAGTCCTCCACACCACCACATCACAACCAACCACTGCTTGTTGTTCTACTTTTATTATTCTCAGACAATGGTGTTTTATTTTGCTGTTTTCATGGCACACCGTTTAAAAAAAAAGCCAAAACGAAAAGCTGAAAAGTGGCTTACTGTATGTCAGAGCACAAGTACTGAGAGGTAAAAAAGACAGGATCGAGAGCAGGTTTGTTAAAGCTGATAACAGAGCAGTTTAAATCACTGTGCGGTGTGTGTGTGTGTGTGTGTCTGGGAGCCCAGCAAGAGGCCTGAGCTTGGACAGAAACCAAAAGATAAATGTTCTGAGGTTGACTGGCTGCCACACCTGCAGTGTAATGGGTTCACGATCTTACTTTGTTTCTCTGCAGAATACTTAGCTGAATCTCTGCACTGAGTGACATCTAAGAGCCGGGAACAAGCTGTCAGCACCAGGAGATAACAGAAAACGGGTTGTTAATTTGCAACAAGAAGACCAGAATCCAATTATTGTTTCTTCATTAGGAAATACACACATGCAGTGCCCACAAATCTGCAGAAGCAAAAACTTGTATTAATGCATATTTATAATTGGCTCATAAATGTAAATCTGTGAAGCATGTGTGATACTTGCTAAACTTAGTGTGAACCTTGGGAAATCTTTAGTAATCATCTCTTTTGGTTGTTAGATCCCATTTGTTCATGGTGTAAATTTACCATTCCTGGAATCACAAACAAATGTTCCCTGAAAAATATCACAAACTCCAACAAAACTGCATGAAATATGAAGACAGTGTCCTCCACCCTGTATCAAGGGCTCTATCAATGTTTAAAGAATAATCTTATTGGCTTGTTAGGCTTCAGTTTGTGTTTTAGCATTACAAGCGATCACATTATTGCACAATTACTGTAATAAGGGAATTACCCAGTGGCTTCATCCAGTGGAGAATACCTTAAATCGCTAAATGAATTTAGCCAAAACTAATTATTGTCCAGCAATTATATAATATTACATAATGATTTGATTGCAATGATAATTATGCTTCTGCTAAGTGAATATTAAAAATATGCAGAAGAACTAATTGTGGTGTTAAGTGAGATTTTATTTCTTAATCTGCCAATTTGGTTATGGTATTTTACTCTATTTTCCCCAACCTTTAATGTTGATTTCAAGACACAGCCCATAATCTAGTTAACTATGTGGCTGGGTATTTTATTCTCATAAAACAGAGTAACATAAAGATACAAACAAGACTTAACTTTACTAATCATAACAATACATGACACAAAGTCTTGGCTTTATTGTCTGAGTTTAACTACCAGTTTTGAGCCTCACTAATTGTCAGTAAGGGTGGAAATACTGTGTGCAGAGATGGAAATACATTTGTGCTAAATTTAACTACTGCCAAACAAAGGGCAAATGTATGTACACTTCCCTCGATTTAAGGCGTGTGTGTTTAATGACCCCACAAGGGGCACTGAATAAAAGGCATGCTGCTGAGAAATGACAAGTTCAATCACCAAGCCTGTGTAACAAGGCTGCTTTCAGATTCAGTTCTCAAAAGATTTAGATCCTGCAATGTAATTATTGCTCTTTGGTCACATTGTGTATTTTGTATAACAAAGTAAAAATCTCTTTCTCAACAGCGACCTGGCAAAGAGGGCAGCAAAACTTTGTTACAACAGTAATCACAAGCAGACAAATACAACTGTCACACACTACAAATGAGCGAGCACAACTGACCGTTAAAATGCAATACAAAAAAGGAAAAAAAGAAAAAAACAACTAAAATAAATAAACGCACAATTTTCTAAAACCATTTCAGTTAAAATTTGAGAAGCAATTACACTGACGAAGAGCGTTCTTTTCGCCGTCCTTTAAAATTGACTTAAATTCCTCCAAACTAATCAGCTGCCACAATTTTAGTTTCTTCTGGAAATTATTCCAGAAAAGACTGTGAAGTGCATTTAAAGGCTTTTTTTTTTGGCCTAGTTGTGTTTGAACTTTGGGGATCTACATCTGTAGAATATTGTGAGAGGGCAGGCCATATTGATTTTGTTTTTTACACATGTAAGTTGTAATGATTTTGGGTCCTCGTAGCTCTTTGGAGTTAGACGACAGGCAGAAACTCACTTCCACACGAGTGTGGGATTTCATAAATGCTCGTTGTTTATTTTTTTTTTACATAAACTTAAAAACACTCCAACCTTACCAAGCCCGGTTGTACGGCTACTACAGTTTCATACATGAACATAATAGTCGCCACACGTACTTACAACCATCACTGTTGTGTTGAGAGACAAAAGAAAAAGCAGGAGCACATAGGTGTACGTCCGACCAGCGTTGGGTGTGTTCTCAACAGACTCAAATCATAACAAGCGCTGCTTGATTATGTTGCTGTTAAACGATACAGTATACACCATGTTAAAGGCACATTTCATATATTCGAATGTTACAAAGTACACCGATAAAAGGAACCAGCCAAAGCAAAGTTTTTTTTAAAAACAAAACAAAAAACAACCAGTATCCAAGTCTGCAGATGTACAGAGAAAGCCACAAAAAAGCACAATGAAAAAAGCACAATTGTATACACTATAGAACTTGTTTTGGCACTGGTTAAGTGCATTCATCAAGAGCAGGTCACTGTTTGCTCAGTGCTCCATGTTAGTATATTTAAACCTTAATGCGCAGTGTTATTTTTGTGCATAAGTAATTTCTAATGGCTCACCTGAAAGCATTATTAGACATTTTTTTAATGGCTAAATTATGATAAAACACACAGAGCATACTGATGTGTCAAGATTATTGGTAATCCTTTTATTTAAAAATCTTAATGCTAATGATGACTTATGATTACTGCTTATGACTATCATGGATATAAAATATTTTATATTGAATGTTGACACATTTAATTCTAATTTAACAGAATATACTGTGTGTATATGCACTTACATTCCCCCAGGAAATTAGTTTATAGAGGTGGCCTTGTTTTCCCTGACAGGGAAACTCCACCAATTGTACACATCAGTCTGTTTACATGGTAGCACTGTTGTGCAAGTTTGAACCTGGGGGTGCGGAGTTAGAAAGAAGAAAGGTTACCAGATGTCTGTAGCTGCTCTTCATCTCTGCTTGAGGCTAGAGGCTTGTGGCTACACTAGTCGCTACTAGCATGTCACACTGAAATCTCCGACTGAACTGTTGGTGGTTTGGTTGCATCGTGGGTAATCTAGGCATCGTATTTAAACAGGAAGAAGAATGCATGGAATTCATGAGACTAAAGATTTTCATTGTAGATTAATCTGTTGATTATTTTCTCGATTAATCAATTAGCTGTTTGGTCTATAAACTGTAAGAAAATTGTAAAAAAAAAAAAAGTCACATTAGTGTTTCCAAAACCAAGGGTGATGTCCTTGGTTTCTCCACAACCCAAATATATTCAGTTTAAAGATTTAAAATATTTCAAATATGCGCAAAATTGTTAATATTTTCTGGTTTAAGATGCCTGTAAATATTTACATTTAAGAAGCTGATATCAGATAATTTTGATTTTTTATTCTTAAAATATTACTCAAACCAATTAAATGATTATAAATTAGCTGGTGATTAATTTAATAGTTTACAAATTATCGATTAACCATTGCAGCTTTAATTACAGGAGTGCAGTGCTTAATTGGATGAGTTTTACTTTCATGCTTAATAAGCCAAACATTACATTTCATAAATGCACTAATTTCTTCTTTTTACTCTTTTCTCTTTCTGTATTTAGGTGAAGTTTGGCACCTCCACTGTAAAATGCTGCAAGAAACCATAATAATTGTAACACATTGCTTTGCTTTCATAATAAATTCCAGGTATGTTATTCCAAATGATGAATACAATAATATACAATATAATCACTTATTATAATGCCATAAAACTTCACTGGCAGTGATGCCAAGGACAGAATGTATTTGCCTTGCAATCTAACGACAGCCCCTGAACCATTATCCCTAGAAAGTAGTGATGTAATTAATTCTGAGTAGTAAAATATAAAGTAGTTACCAACTTAACCACTTTCAGACTTGGCTCTTAACCAGAACTCGGGGGCAAAGCTATAGTTCGTCTCGCCTGTTCAGCTAATTATATTGACAAAATCCACCTAGCTGAGGGCATCTCTGTGTCTTCCAAGATCTGAGTTCAGTGTTAAGAGGCACTGGAGAAGTCAATTAGCAAGTCTCAGAAAATCAAAGTGATTTCCTCCCATGGATAATATTCACAGCCATTGAATAGCAAGGAGCAAATTGGCTGCACACACCATTACATTACTGTGACCCCGTGGATAAGCAGCTTTGTCTCAACCTGGCTGTTGAAGTGCCTCTTCCTATGAAAGCTGCCATGCAGAGCTTTGTCAGACTAATCCATCCTGCAGAGTGTTTCCTGCGCCTGAGTGAGAACACTGAGGTTCTCACAAGAAAAAAACACACAGGCAGTGTATTGTTGGTTTCTGTCCTTGTTACTGTGTCATTTCTGAAATGAAGGTTAGCTTTTGTCTAGGCAAGAGCAGGACAGCAGCCATGGACAGACACTACACAGTTGTGGTCGCTCATTCACTCACTCACTCAGTCAAGGACGTTGGGTGGGTGTCGTATGAGAATATTGCAGCTTCAGGCTGCCTTAACATTTTTAAAGGCAAAAACAGGACTATTTCTGTCAATACAGCTTTTTCCGGTGTTTTCCTTCTGACCAGTTGACATATAACTGACTGGTAGGCTTGTGGTATCTATTTTTTACTACCTTTACACCTTCCTTACACTTCATGAGAGTATACGCTATGTGACCATGAATAAAACATAAAAGCGGAGTTGTTGAAGTCATTGTAGCATGTATGACATTGTCTAGCCTACAATGCTGTTTTTGCGTCTAAAATGCAATTAGCCTCTTAGACAACAGACTTAGGGCCCATAGAATAATGAATAGATTAGACATAAGCACCCTTTTTTCATAGAGTCTTGCTGGAGGACCCGATGACACTCGCTGCCACGGTGGATAACCAGACATTAATGGGCTAAACAAAGATGCTAATGGGTGGAGGTTTGACGTCTAAAGGAATTTGCACACGGAGTCTGTTTTTTAGGATGGGGTTCTTTAAAACCTGATTCTGATGAGTTTTATTGTTCTATTCGTTGCGGAAAAAAATCATAATACGTGACAAAACAAAAAGACACATTTCCTCTTTCATGAAGGGGGAGAGCTGTACTCCCACTCTATCTCCACATTCTGTATGCAGTCTACATCCTCCTCCTCTTCATCATCATCATCATCCACCTGAATATTACTATCTGACCTGTTGAAAGTGAGCTTTGCGAGTCATGAAATGATTCTGTGCACCCTGTTCCTCTGTCTTGTCACGGCTGTGTCCCACCACCACATTTTCTTCACTGATCCTTGGTCAAACGTCTCTAAAGGCTCTGACAGATGGGAATAACACAGAAAATTGAACCTGTTCCAAAATTTTTAATGACGGATGAAAGTTTTCGTACTCAGCGTGCAAGCATGTTGCCTGGCTAACCTTTATCATCGAGACTAAAACCAAAATATTCCCAAACAGCAAAGGCATTTTTCTTTTTTACTAGTCGTGTGATGTTATCCCCACCTCTCCACAACTCCCTCTTGCCATCGTTCTCAGCTCAGCTACCTGTTACTCCAGAAGAGACTGACCTCTGGTGGTGTGTGCTGTGCACTACAATACATTGCCTCAGTACAGCTCATCTGTATCAGTTTAATAAAAAGAGGAGCAACTGTATTTTCGACGGTATTAAAATTACACCATCAAGATTTCTAAATAATGTGGTATACATAATACTTTGATACAGCCCATGTTTGACTGGCATTTTGGGAGAGTGTGTGGAAGAAGAAAACAAACAAGTTCACACATCCATGTTATAATTGACAGCTTTTCCGACATTTTCAACTATTGGCCAAAATGATGTTTTAGTGCCATACAGCCTTTTAGCCAGAACATGATTATTTGACTCTAAATTTATATTCTAATTCTATTTTGTTTTATTAAAAACATTAAACAAAAGAATCTTGTTTTCACACATCTACATGGCATTCGTTTAAGGCTCCTCTGTCTAAACAACTGTTTTGATTAAAACAATTTTTTGTACAGACATGAAGAAATAGATTTGTTACTTTATTTCTTATCTGGATCTTTCTTTTTTTCAGGATATGAGCCATGGGTTTAAAATCCACACACATGCTGTGGCCACGGACATAATGTTTGACTGTCATACTGTACCTACAATTATTGAAAATTACTGTATGTTCCTGGAAAATTACTCAACCTGTTACTACATCATTTCCTAACAGAAGTAAAGGTAATTTACCTTTTCTTAACAATGACCACCTTGTGGACTAATAACTACCTTTTAACACCATCTGATTAGAAGACCATCATGCAGCCTTTATTCTACAGTTTAAGTGTTAACCTTTAAGCACAGGTATACTGTCAAATTTAAACCGCTCTTTAATTTAACAACCTAAATTTAAATAGACATAACCTGCAATACTTTCACTGCTTTATCACTCTCCTATTGTTCCATTAAAATGTCAGAATTCTCCTATAGTTAGGGTACTGTACTGCATATATAGAGAAAGCTTCCCTGACGTATCTCATAATCAGGTTTCAAAATTCACATATTCATCACAATTGAAGTGCTAAACTAAAAATTATGCCAACCTCACGGTCACCACATTCAGTCAATTTTTAAATGATGCATGGAGATCAAAAGGAGACGGAACGGTGGGGATCTGTGAGGGAGGCAGATCACCACCTTTGCAGGAGGAGGGAAACATTTTTCATCTGTCTCAGTAGAAGGCACGATCTCAGCTGTAGCCCGAGCAAACTCAATATCCTGAGGATAGGATTTTTTGTAAGTGAGTTTTCACAGTGTATATGTTTCAATATCTGACACAAAGTTTAAATTTAATAAATATATTGAAAAGAAGGATCACACTGCACCAGGCCCGTGGATTTCCTCCTCATTTCTGATACAGTGGCTTGTGGGAAGGTATGCCTCTTATAGCCTCTCCTTGAAGCTCAGCAGTGGGACAGAGTTAACAGTGTCCAGGCCATACAGAGCCATCCATCCTGAAGTACAAAAGTGACACCGGGCTGCAGCCTGTGCCAGATGATGGAAGCTGCCACCAACTCTCAGCTAAAGCACTGCTGGACAGACCCCATTCCCTCTGTCCTCAGAGAATTACAGTCTTCCTGACATTCACTTAGGATAACACAGGGACACCAAAACAGAGGTTATTTATTTATGAACACTTCCAGGAACTGCGTGTCCACATGGTTTTAAATTTCATTAGAAATGGACATGCGACTGTCACAGAGCTCTCAGCCTCATCACTGGTCTGTCAGGGGTAAATCAATGTGTGCCCTGTCCTCACCGGTGTCCTGCCCTGCATGTAATTTACTGTCATCTCCTGTGTAATGAGGGTGTTATGCTGTCAGATGATAACCGGCTACCCTGGTGTCCTCTGAGTCCTGTACATTTGTTTTATCCTGTGTAATGTGTCCTGCACCAGGAGGTGTATGGTACATTGCCAGTGTGAAAGTTTCTCCAATTTTTCCCAACTAAATGGACTTTTGCTAATCCAAATTAAGACTCTAAGGCAGTGATACTCGATTTACGGCCCACAGGTCAAATCTGGCGTGCAATATAGGTGCCAGACGGCCTGGTGTCCATTTTCTAATTCACTATGAAAATAATTTGATTCACATTAGGACATTTTTTTGCTCTTCCACTGCAAATAAAATGGCAAAATGCATTTAAAATATAGAGCTTGTGTATAAAATAAAATAACTGCCAGGGGAGGATCGGCCTGCCAACACCCTCATGCTCCCAACTCATCAAACCCCAATGCTCGGTCAGTGGCCTCACACATTGAAATGTGACGCTCCAGGTACCCCTCCAGCATCAGTTTTCAACGCTCCAGGATGGCCTGTAAATGATCAACGATCCTTTGTCATTGATGCAAAGTGAAAACATCGATTCATATCATCATCTTTAGGATGCGCTTTTATTTTGAAAATTGGTGTCACTGTAAAACAGCAGCAGGCCGATGGCAAGCAGTCATGAGAAAGACAATGAGGATAACGTTATTTAATCAGGAATAAATCAGCAAAATACAGGTCAACAGACAAAACACACGGTGTTATAAACAATGCTATTAAGAGGTGAAACACGACGTAACGTCTCCTGCCTGGACAGACATCTCACTCCACTAACTCACGACAGCAACATTAGCTGCCCTGTTTCAACAATGTTCAGCTAAAAAAACGTGCATGCAGATATCGTATCGTTGTCCAAAGAATCAAAATAATATCGTATCGTATTCACTCCTTGAACACATATAGTCTCTTTGGAAAAGAAAAAAAGACGTAGAGCGTAGGTAAAAAAAAAAACTTTAATGTGTTGGATTACTTCCTTAGGTTTAGGCAATAAAAGTATGTGATTAGGTTTAAAAAATCATCATGGTTTGGCTTAAAATAAGTACGTCTGTTACTAACGTACTGTAATGTCACATAGCATACATTAAAATTTATGTATGTTGCTAGCATAGTTAGCTACACATACTAGCACACTATGTTACTAATATAACTCGATTGACTTTTGGTTTCACATAGAAAGCAAACACTCATCCACCTCCTCTCCCACCCGCCCTATGGGGACTTCCGCACTCTTTTATACTACTGCTTCAAAAAATGCCACCACCATCTCATCTCGCTGCTAAAGGTTTCTTCGCTGCGTCAGTATCTGATGCCGAGGGCCACTGACCAAGTGTCTGTATTTGACGAGTGAAACTGGCAGCACGGTGGTCAGCACAGTCCAAAGACATGCAGGTTAATTGGTGACTCATACTGTAGTTGGCCATAGGTGTGAATGTGAGTGTGAATGGTTTTCTGTCTCTATGTGTCAGCCCTGTGATAGTCA
The DNA here is from genome assembly GCF_041903045.1 of Epinephelus lanceolatus. NCBI lineage: Eukaryota > Metazoa > Chordata > Actinopteri > Perciformes > Serranidae > Epinephelus > Epinephelus lanceolatus. The sequence continues at coordinate 19,851,036 of NC_135735.1, forward strand.
GGTGACCTGTCCAGGGTGTACCCTGTCTCTCGCCCAATGTCAGCTGGGATAGGCTCCAGTCCCCCATTATACTCATCAGGATAAGCAGTTGCGGAAAATGAATGAAAAGGGAGTAAAAGCTTTAGACTTTGAATGTAAGTAAGGTGCCAGATTGGATTAAAATACATACAAATGGAGCTTGTTAATTACAAACAAAAAGTACCAGGGGAGGATCCTCTGAACCCCCCAACAGAGGTCCTGGCTAAGCCCTGACGTCCTGAAATCCTAGAGACACCCCTGTGTATACCTGACCTGTATGAGACTGCTGCGACTGAATTTGCCTCTTGGCAAAGATGAGTGAGGACAGCAAATGTTAAACGGTTGAAAACAAGCACTTCATTTACTGTATACTGATAAATATTATTAATGATTCTTAAGTAACTGGCCCCTCGTCTCCTGTCATTTTGCAAGAGTTACCTCCAGGCAAAACAAACTTTGTTTCCCTGATCTGAAGATTGTGATTTATGGTATTTGGCTATATCAATAAAATTGACTTTTTGTTTTCAGCAGGAAAAAAGCTGTTATTAGTTTGGCCTGGTTATTTACACATTTAACACAGGAAAAGAAAAAAAGGTGTTTGAAGTGTATCAACATTCTGCCCTGTCTGTGAGGTAGCTCATATGTAACATTTGTAAGATACTCTCCACATTGTTGGCTAATAAGTGCCGAGGTCCCCACAGCACCCGATGTATTTAGTGAGTTTACCTCTTGCCAAATTAGCGTCCAGCGGGCCAAAGCAGCCAAACTTTCAACTGGAGTGTTATGTCTAAATAGGGCCAAATCTCATCAGAATCTCGCACTGTGTATCAAGTGTAACCTTTTTATTCAATTTATTCATAGTATAAATTAATAATGCTGGCTATTATATTATGCACAAAGGATAATGGGAATTACAAATCAGTCCACAAACTCAAGTACTCAGTCTGCAGCAGTGGAGCTTGTGCATGGCGTAATTAAATGTGTTCAAGCTATCACTCAAGTTTGCAGAAGCAAAACAGACGTAACTCGTAACATCGAGGATATTAAGGATGATGTATCAACATTTTATGTGACCAAATCGTTTACTTTCTTAAAAGTGTTATAATGCTTGTTATGATAAAACGGGTGCTTCTAGTTCATAACTTCAGAGCTGAACTGGGTTGGGTGTTTCTAATGAGGACCTTTGAGATCCTGTTTTGATGTAACCACTTGATGTCAGCTATGAATTGTGGGCATTTTTGAAATTTTACTTGATAAGTACTTCAATGAATGTCGAACATGAATAATAAATGTAAAGACTCTTGAGTTTGTGATGTCTAGGATAGTTAGTAGATTACCAGAGGTTTTACACATAGATATTTGAGAGCAGAGCTTTGGAAGTACTGATTTTCAATTCAATAGGTTTGAATTAAGAACATTCACCATGTTGCGTTTATTCACTGGGACCCAGATGAAACAATGGGCTTGAGCCTGACGAAGAAAAATCCTCTTGATGTTAACATCCAGCATTAAAAAAATCTATAGACTCTGAAAGTCACATTCCTTGAACAAAAACCGACAGCACTGAGGCGACAACACCATGGTGTCTCTCTTTGAAGCAGAGTGAAAGGTTTTCTTTAGGAGTCACACACAAAGAGACGCTGTAAAGAAAGAACGATCCATCACTGTGTATTGTCATTCAATCTTTTCAAACCAACCTCCACACTTGTAGCATACTGGTGAAAAGGCAAAACATATTTTCCTTGTCTGACACAAAAGCAATCAATCTTCGAAAGCTGCTGAGAAATGATCTGGTTGAAGGCTACTAAAGTTGTAATATTTATCTGAATTATTAGGATTGTCTAAACAACGTAACATGCTACCTCATTTAGTGCACATTTAGATCTAAAGCTTTTAAAAATAATGGACGTGCAATTATGTCTATTCATCTCTTACCACAGCCCAATTTAAGGTTTTCCTAGACCTCATAATTAGAGGCTTTATTCCATTATTTGACGGTAACGCAGACCAATTTACATTTCATAGAAGGTCTTTGGTTAATTTTAGTGCTTCATTAATCCTTATTTGAAGGGCACTTGTCTTAAAGTAAACATGGCAATATTGCCTCGCCCAATGCACCAACCAGCAGCGCTCACAAAGCTGAAGCTGTGAGGTTCGGTTTATTGGATATGAAGAGCTCAAACAGGGCTCCTTCAGCTTAAGGCATGTCAAATTTAAGACTTTTAAAGACTTTTTAAATGCCACTTGGAATTAAATGTAAAGACCATTTTAACAATTAACAAAATCAAAGCAAAAAACAAAGCAAAGCATGAACCAACATCAGCTAATTAGGGTTAGAAAAAACTTTGCCCATTCATTCATTCCTTCATTTACCATAACCACTTATCCTGTTAGGGGTCACAGGGGGTCTGGAGCCTATTCCAGCGAGAGGCAGGGTACACCCTGGACAGGTCTCCAGACTATCACAGGGCTGACACATAGAGACAGACAACCATTCACACTCACATTCACACCTACGGGCAACTATGAGTCACCAATTAACCTGCATGTCTTTGGACGATTAACCAAACTGGAAGAATCTCGTTTAATCTGGACAGACAGTCTCAAAACTTATAAGAGGGGCCTCCGCAATGCCAGAGCAAACTATTACTCAGCATTAATAGAAGAAAACAAGAACAACCCCAGGTTTCTTTTCAGCACTGTAGCCAGGCTGACTGAGAGTCAAAGCTCTATTGAGCCTTGTATTCCTTTAGCCCTTAGCAGTAATGATTTTATGAGCTTTTTTAATGACAAAATTCTAACTATTAGAGGCAAAATTCATGACCTCCTGCCCTCGGATGGTAGGCCTACCTATCTAACCTCAAACACAGCTGTAGAATCTAGTTCTGACGTATGGAATTGAAATTGATAACCTAAAAGTCTTTCCACAGAATCCCTTGCTATCAGATCATTATCTGATTACTTTTGATTTCTTTTTACTCGATTACACGCCACTTAGCAACAGTTACTATACTAGATGTTTATCAGATAGTGCTGTCACAAAATTTAAGGAAAAGATTACTTCGTCGTTAAATTCAATACCAATACCTTCAGTAACAGAGGTTTCCCGTGCCGACTTTAACCTCTCCCAAATTGATCATTTTGTTGATAGCGCCGTAGGCTCGCTGCGAACAACGCTCGACTCTGTAGCTCCTCTTAAAAAGAAGTTAACAAAGCAAAGAAAGTTTGCTCCTTGGTATAACTCTCAAACCCGTAGGTTAAAACAAATATCGCGAAAATTTGAAAGGAATTGGCGATTAACCAAACTGGAAGAATCTCGTTTAATCTGGACAGACAGTCTCAAAACTTATAAGAGGGGCCTCCGCAATGCCAGAGCAAACTATTACTCAGCATTAATAGAAGAAAACAAGAACAACCCCAGGTTTCTTTTCAGCACTGTAGCCAGGCTGACTGAGAGTCAAAGCTCTATTGAGCCTTGTATTCCTTTAGCCCTTAGCAGTAATGATTTTATGAGCTTTTTTAATGACAAAATTCTAACTATTAGAGGCAAAATTCATGACCTCCTGCCCTCGGATGGTAGGCCTACCTATCTAACCTCAAACACAGCTGTAGAATCTAATATATATTTAGATTGCTTCTCCCCAATTTCTCTTCAAGAATTGACCGCAGTGATTTCTTCATCTAAATCATCAACGTGTCTCTTAGACCCCATCCCAACTAGGCTACTTAAGGAGGTCTTTCCTTTAGTTAACACTCATATATTAGATATGATCAATATATCCCTATTAACAGGCTATGTACCACAGTCTTTTAAGGTAGCTGTAATTAAACCTCTCCTAAAAAAGCCCACCCTGGATCCAGAGGTGTTAGCCAACTATAGACCAATATCTAATCTTCCCTTTATGTCAAAGATCCTTGAGAAAGTAGTCGCAGACCAGCTGTGTGAT